>NC_057811.1:167558894-167586712 GCF_018294505.1 Triticum aestivum | reverse complement strand
TTTTATAGGCATAGGGGGCTAGGAGACTCCAAATGGAGCACGGTTTTCGCCCACACGATCGTGATCGAACGACCTAGAGCATGGAAGTGACTTAGATGGGTTTTGGGCTGTTTGGAGGGGGGGGTTTCTACAACACACAAAAGGACTTTGCGGTTACCCGATTAACCGTTGGAGTACCAAACGACCTCCAAATGGAACGAAACTTGACAGGTGGTCTACCGGTGGTATACCAAGGCCACTTGGCAAGACTCGGTCCATTCCGAGAACGTTCAACACCCGCTCACGAAAAGAAACAAGAGGGGTGCGCCGGTGCATGTGGGAGTGTCGGATTGCAAAACGGACAACGGAGAAAATGCTCGGACGCATGAGACGAACACGTATGCAAATGCAATGCACATGATGACATGATATGAGATGCATGACGTGAACAAAATGCAAAACGAAAAATAAAACCCCACCACGAAGGGAATATCATAACACATAGCCGAAAATGGCAAGAGTTGGAGTTACACATATGGAAAGTTACATCCGGGGTGTTACAATGGCCTTGGGGGTAAAACGCCTCACCATCAAGGGCGATTTGCACCTCCTCGTCAACTTCTCCAACAAGGTGTACGAGCCGAAGGACAAGCACATAGAGGCGTACCTCGCGGAGGTGCGCAATGTTGGAACACGCGGTACGCTACGCTAGCGCCAAATAAAATTTTCTACCGCGCACCCAAGATCATGCTGCTGGAAATAGATCACGGGATTGGGTTTACCACTAGATGCGCAGTCACCCACAGCGGAAGTAGAGTTGGTGATGCGTGTAGCCGATCTCCCGGGCCGTCTGCTCCTCGCATTGCCGATCTCCCGCGAACAGCGAAGACCCGTGAACGGTGATCTCCCGCGAACGGCACCTCGCGGTTCCCTCGAACGGTCCGTCCAAGCATCTCAGATGCGATGCCTCCAAGGTATCCACACGTACGGGGAGCAGTGTCGAGCGGCGGACTGCTAGGTCCGGTCGCGCGGCATGGGCATGGGGAGTGGCGGTGGCTAACCAGGGTTCAATCCGATCAACCCTAAGTGGTGTGCCCACTCCCCTTTATATAGACCTCCGAGGTGGGCTCAACACTTGAGCCCACTAGGAGTCCACATCCATTTTCCACTCAGATCCAATCCGAATGGGCGGCAACCCCTTAAGTGTGCGACCCCATAGGTTCACGTACACATGGACATGACCAGAGTCGATAGTTGGTAGTGGCTCCTAGCAGAACGTGCCAACTCCCATGTGGGCGTAAAGTCGTTTGACGAACCTCAACAATGTGGCATATGCAACATTCCTTTTGCCTCATGATATTTGTTGTCGAGCTCAAGGCGAGTACTTGTCACCCTTGTGTTAGCTCGACCTCTCTTCTCGAAACCATGATACAGATTCCCGAACTGGGTTAACACTTAACCCAAGTCGCATGGCCATGCTTTCCGAATCTGATCACTCGAGAGGGCCTAGAGAATATCTCTCCAAATAGGAGGGGCAAATTCCATCTTGGTCAACCATGTCTCGCGGCATGTCTCGACTCACCTGAAAGCTACCTTTATAACTACCCAGTTACGGAGTAGCGTTTGATAGACCCTAAGTGAGTCGATCCTCATCCCGAGAACATGCGAGGACCTCAGGTCTAGGACATGGCATAGACATTGCACTTGAGACTAACAGATGACTATATCTCGCTGCGTCTCAAAGTGGGTCTGTCCGGCTCGGTGATCTCCATCCCTGTTGAGGATATAGACCTTAGAGTCACCCGCCAGGAAGGGCCGGGTTACTCGTACGGTCATGACCAGAAGCCCGGAGCCAAGTTTCAAGGCGATGGGCCAGAGATGGGCTAAGACCCGGATACGGCTTAAGGCCCATGGTTACAATCGTTATTCTAGTAGAACTTGTAGTGTAAGGCAAGTAGGATTGAGAGTCCGAGCCGGACACTCTTATGAGCCGGCCGGGACTCTAAGGGCTGCTGGGCGTCAACCTCCCTATATAAAGGGACGACCCGGCAGCAGTTTAGGGCGACAACAAGATCATCGAGAGCCGGGGATAGCTGTTTAGCTTCTGGCGATCGTAACCCTAATCAATACCACCACAAACTGGACGTAGGCTTTTACCTTCACCGTAAGGGGCCGAACCAGTATAAACCCTCGTGTTCCTTGTCTCGCATAACCCCTTCAAGCTTCCTAGTTGCGATGGCTCCACGACTAAGTCCTAGCTCGAGGACATCTGCCGTGACAATTCCACGACAGTTGGCGCCCACCGTGGGGCCAGCGCACGGTGGATTTGAGTTCTTGAAGGGCAGCTTCGAAGGGCTCAAGGGATACGCTGTGGGCCGGATGACCAAGAGTCGTCGCGCCAAGCTCTACATCGACGATGCGGACTGGGGCCCCGACGCCGGCTCAATTGAGTACGGGTACCGGGTCCCCTTCGGCGGAATTCATGTCTTCATCGGCAAGATCGGTGAGCCGGGCCCCGAGCCGGATCTCCACGCCGATCTCTTCGAAACGGCTCAGTGCGCACGACCCGCCCGGGCCCGGCCTGCCTTAAGGCGCGCCTTTGTGGGATGCATCCATGGAGGGCCCTCTGATCCATCTGGGTCCGGTGATGAGGCGGCCGCCGGCTCTGACGGCGAGTCGGCCACCGATGAGTCAAACTCATTGTACCAGCTTCAAGATGGCAGGCTCATGGGTTGTTCCAATGGCGACAGTATTCCGGACCCTTTTGAGCCGCCAAGTCAGGTTGGAGTTTTTATGGCTGGTGCGCAGCCTGTTCAGAACCCCGGTGCTGGATCGGGAAACCCGGTGCCTTCTCCGGCTCAGGTGCTGATGGATCTCACGGACAAGATGACGGCCCTGTTAACTGCCACGGTTGACCCGGCGAACCAAGCACAGCATGATGCGGAGGTGGCACGGTTAAAATCGGATTTGATAAAAGCTAAAGAGGATCTTGCAGCGGAAGGGATCAGGCTGGCTGCGGAGCGGGCGGCTCTCGACGCCCGGACTCAGCTGATTCAGGCGCAATCCTTCCAACTCACGATGGATCAGAACGCGGCCAACGAGGTCATGAGAAGGAGGCATCAGAAGGCCCAGTCTCGACTCCCACCGGTTTATGATCCACGCAATCTCTTCAACACGCCGGGTGCAAGGTCTAGTAACCCGCCAGGGGTCATTGCGCCCGGGTCTGGACCCCCTATTCAGCTACGGGTGATGGGGCCTCCCCAGGTGCCCCCTGCCCCGCCTCAGTATGTGCCAATACCCCCAGGTCATTATGATAACCCGCTGGAGAACATGGTGGCTGCGGCAGCACGACTGGCGGCTCTCCCCGTTGACGGCGACTCTCCGGCGGCCATCGAAACCCGCCGGGTCAGGGAACTCCTGCAGACGGCGCTGGCACAGCAAGAGGCGTACTCCTACAGCCGGGACAGGATCCACTCGACCCCTCGCCCAGGCCAGAGCCCGAGTTACAGCCGGCACATGGTCTCAGCAACCGGCTCAAGTAATGTCCGACGCCATGACCCGCCCCCTGGCCATGGCCCGGCTCATAATGGAGCCTTTTATGCGGCAGACCAAGCACGGCAAGAGGCGGAGCAGGCACCTCAATTGACGGCTTACCAGACCCCCCCCCCCGGCTTATCCGACGACGTCCGTTGATGTGGGTATTTCTACCAGGACCGGGGGTGTCCCTTGTTTGGTGCCAGCCATCCGTAACGAACGTCTACCTAAGGACTTCAAGGGCCCTAGGAAGGTGCCTAACTATACAGCAGACTTACAGCCTGCAGCCTGGATCGAGAGTTATGAGATGGCTATGGAATTGCTGGAGGTCAGTGAGGCGGCCATGGCCAAATACTTCACCATGATGTTAGATGGAACTGCCCGCACGTGGTTGAAAGGGCTACCACCGAACTCCATTGGGTCTTGGGCTGAGCTGAAAGCCCGTTTCATTCAAAACTTCAAAGATACCTGTAGGCAGTCTATGTCAATTGTGGATCTGACTAACTGTAAGCAGCAGGAGGGTGAATCCACGACCCATTGGGTTCGCCGGGTCAAGGAGATCATACATTCATCAGATAAGATGGATGCCGGCTCTGCAGTTTTAATGTTGGAACAGAACTGTCGCTTTGTGCCCCTTAAGATGAAACTTGGGCGGCTTAAACGTGACTGCACTAATATGGGTACGCTAATGGCGGCTCTTGTCAAGTACGCCGATTCCGATGGTACCAAGGATCCCCCTTCAGATGATGAAAGGACAGGGAAGGGAAAGAAGAACGGCAATGGCAAGGGTCCTCAGTTTAACCCGGGGAACCAAGGAGGAGGCAAACGCAAGGCCGATGGTAGCCTAGAGTTCGTAGCCAATGCCAACTCCCAAGGTAACAACCAGCGACGCAAGGGGAGGCCCCCTCCCCGAGGCGGCGGGTCAGGACCTTCTCTGGAGCAGCTGTTGAATGAACCTTGTCCGAGACACGGCTCTAGGGAGAAACCAGCGACTCATCTGTGGAAGGATTGTGCAATCATGAAGGCCTTTAAAAATTACAATGGCCCGGGGGGCGGCTCAGGTGCCGGCGGCTCAGGCGCCGGCGGCTTTCATGGCCCGGGGGGCGGCTCAAATTCTGGCCCTCAAGGCAGTCAAGGGGGCTTTAATCAACAGTCTGGCCAGGGTCATCAACAACAGCAGGGGGGTTATCAGACCAATCCAAAGCAGCTTAGCGGTGGACAGTATCATGTGTTCACCACTAGTTTATGCAAACGAGATCAGAAGCTTCACAAGAGGGATGTGAATGTTGTTGAGCCGGCGGTCCCACGCTACTTGCGGTGGTCTGAGCAGCCTATAGTGTGGAGTAGGGAGGATCACCCTCCCCGGGTGGATAACCCGGGCCACTTGGCCTTAGTGGTGGCTCCTCAGGTGGGAGGTTATAAGTTCACAAAGGTACTCATGGATGGAGGCAGCAGCATTAACATCCTCTATTATGAGACTTTTCGCCGTATGGGGCTGGTTGATAAGAACCTCAGCCAGTCAAACACTATCTTCCATGGTGTGGTACCCGGTAAGTTGGCTTATCCAGTCGGCAAGATTGAATTGGAAGTGGCTTTTGGTGATGAGAACAACTACAGGGTGGAGAAGTTGACCTTTGAGGTGGTCAAGATAAGAATTCCATACCATGCTATATTTGGACGGCCGGCTTAGGCCAAGTTCATGGCACGGCCGTGTTATGTGTACTTGCAGCTCAAGATGCCGGGTCACAATGGGACCATTACAGTTCACGGCAGCCGGAAAGTGGCTCTGGAATGTGAGGAAGGTGATGCAGCCTATGCAGAGTCTGTTTGTGCTACAGAGGAGTTGAAGTTTTACAAAGACAATGTTGACCCAACAAACATGACCTCTCTGAAGAAGCCGACTACGGAGACTGAGCCGGCGTTGAAATTTAAGTCAGCTGATGAAACTAAGCTTGTCGATTTTGTTCCAGGAGATTCATCTCAGCAGTTTAGCATCAGTGCCAATTTGGATCCAAAATAGGAAGGCGCGCTCATCGAGTTCATCCATGAGAATAGGGACATCTTTGCGTGGAAGCCTTCTGACATGCCAGGTGTACCTAGAGAACTCGCTGAGCACACTCTCAATGTTGATCCGAAATTTAAACCAGTCAGACAGTTCCTTCGGCGGTTTAACGAAGAAAGGCGAAAAGCTATTGGTGAAGAAGTGGCCCGACTCTTGGCGGCCGGGTTTATTGTTGAAGTCTTTCACCCAGAGTGGTTGGCTAACCCGGTGCTCGTACTCAAGAAGAACGGCACCTGGCGGATGTGTGTGGACTACACGGATTTGAACAAGGCGTGTCCGGCTGATCCTTTTGCTCTCCCCCGTATGATCAAATCATTGATGCTACGGCAGGTTGTGCACGCTTAAGTTTCTTGGATGCTTATTCTGGATATCATCAGATTAAGATGGCAGTTAAGGACCAGGAGAAGACGGCATTCATCACTCCCTTTGGAGCCTTCTGCTATGTGTCTATGCCCTTTGGACTCAAGTGTGCACAGGCGACTTACCAGCGTTGTGTACAGAACTGTCTTCATAAACAGATCGGGCGCAATGTTCACGCTTATGTGGACGATATTGTGGTTAAATCCATCAAGAAGGAAACCCTGATAGATGACTTAAGGGAAACCTTCGATAATCTCCGGGTCTATAAGATGATGCTTAACCCGGCCAAGTGTGTTTTTGGTGTTCCTGCAGGCAAGCTATTGGGCTTCCTGGTTTCTGACAGAGGCATTGAGGCTAACCCGGAGAAGATCAAGGCCATCACCTCCCTAGCTAAGCTGGCGTGTATAAATGACGTTCAGCGTTTGGCGGGTCGCATCGCTGCTTTAAGCCGGTTTATAAGCCGTTTGGGTGAGAAGGCTATGCCCTTATATCAGTTGATGAAGAAAACTGATAACTTTGTCTGGAATGATGCAGCTAATACCGCTTTTGAGGATTTGAAAAAGCAGCTGGCAGAGCCCCCGGTCCTTGCTGCTCCGGTTGACAAGGAGCCCTTGCTACTGTATATGGCGGCAAACGCATGAGCCGTCAGCGTGGCTATTGTGGTGGAGCGCAAGGAGGCGGGTAAGGAGCATCCGGTTCAGCGGCCGGTTTATTATGTCAGCAAAGTGCTCATTGAGTCCAAACAGCGGTACCCGCATTGGCAGAAGCTTGTATATGGTGTGTTCATGGCAAGCCGGAAGCTTAAGCATTATTTTCAGGGTCATCCCATCACTGTGGTCAGTTCTGCTCCTCTTGGTGATATTATCCAGAACAGAGAGGCCACAGGGAGAATTGCTAAGTGGGCTGTAGAACTTGGACCTCATGGCCTCAAATATGTGCCACGCACCGCTGTTAAATCTCAGGCCTTGGTGGATTTCATCAATGATTGGACAGAGTCACAAGTACCCGAGCAAAAGCCGGATAACACATATTGGACCATTCACTTTGATGGGTCCAGGCAGTTGGAGGGCTCGGGAGCTGGCGTTGTATTGGCTTCCCCTAAGGGTGATAAGTTTCAGTATGTGCTACAGTTGATGTTTCCTTGCACTAACAATGCGGCTGAATACGAGGCTTTGCTCCATGGTCTTCGGGTGGCTAAGGAGATGAGCTTAAGCGGGGTAAGGTGCTTTGGTGACTCAGACTTGGTGGCTCAACAAGTATCAGGCACCTGGGATTCTAAGGATCCTCTCATGGCGGCTTATCGCCGCGAGGTTGATGCCATTGCTGGGCATTTTCAGGGATACCAAGTGGAGCACATTGATCGTAGGAAGAATGAGGCGGCTGATGCTTTAAGCCGGCTAGGCTCTCAGCGAAAGCCGGTGCCGCCTAATACTTTCCTGGATGTCCTGTATAACCCCTCGGTTAAGTTGCCTACGGAGGAAGACTTGGCTATCCCTGACCCGGAAGCACGACTGGTGGCGGCTCTTCATGTCATACCAGACTGGACAATGTCATATCTGGCCTATATAACCCGGGGAGAGTTGCCTGAGGATGAAACTTTGGCCAGACAAATAACCCGGCGGGCTAAGTCAATGATCGTCAACAATGGCGAGTTACATCATCGCAGTGTTTCAGGGGCTTTTCAACGTTGTATCTCCCCTGAGGAAGGTCAAGAGATCTTGCGTGAGATCCACGAAGGGGATTGTGGCCATCATGCCGGCTCAAAGTCCCTTGTGGCCAAGGCTTTCCGTCATGGTTTTTATTGGTTGACGGCTCATGCTGATGTAGAGGACTTGGTCAGTAAATGTGATGGTTGCCAAAGGTTTTCACGATGGGCTCACGTGCCGGCTCAGGAGTTGAGGATGATCCCAATCACTTGGCCCTTTGCGGTCTAGGGGCTTGATATGGTTGGGCCTTTTAAAAGGTCCAAGGATAAGAAGACCCACCTCTTGGTGGCAATTGATAAATTCACAAAGTGGGTGGAAGCTGAGCCAGTTAGCAAGTGCGATGCAGCCACGGCGGTTCAATTTATGAAAAAGGTGATTTTCCGCTTTGGTTTTCCGCACAACATTATAACTGACAATGGCACCAATCTCTCCAAAGGCGCCATGGAAGAGTTTTGTCAACAAGAGCATATCCGGCTTGATGTTTCTTCAGTGGCTCATCCTCAATCCAATGGTCAAGCTGAGAGAGCTAACCAGGAAATTCTGAAGGGCATCAAGCCCCGGCTTTTAGTCCCTTTGCAACGGACGCCGGGTTGTTGGGTGGAGGAGTTGCCCTCCGTCTTATGGAGCATCAATACTACTCCTAACAGATCTACAGGCTTCACGCCTTTCTTCATGGTTTATGGAGCGGAAGCAGTCCTCCCCAGTGACATCCGTCACGACTCACCTCGCGTGGCGGCTTATGTTGAGACGGATAATGAGCAGGCGCGTCAGGATGCTCTTGACTTGTTGGATGAGCAGCGTGATGTGGCAGCAGCCCGGTCAGCGATTTACCAACAAGACTTGCGCCCTTATCATAGCCGCCGGGTCAAATCCCGGGTCTTCCAGGAAGGCGACCTTGTGCTCCGGCTCATCCAGGATCAAACAGATGCACATAAGTTATCCCCACCTTGGGAAGGGCCCTTTGTGGTCAGCAAGAACTTGCACAACGGGTCATATTACCTCATTGACATTCGGGAGCATAAAGACTCACGTAAATCTGAGGAAGAGACCCGTCGGTCGTGGAACATAGCTCAGCTTCGGCCTTATTACACCTGAGCTCCCGGCTCTCGTGGCATACATATTTATTTCAGCCATGTATATATTATGATAAGCAATAGAGCAGGACCTCTGTCCTTTCCTCTCCTCCAAATATGTGTGTGTTGTTTTTTACAAGATTACATGCTGACTTAAAGGAGGATCCGGCTTATGATCGTATTCGAATCTAGCCGTAAGCAGTAAAGTCACTTGGGGGCTTCCTGTTCAAACATGGGTCGTATTCGAACCAAAGAGAACATAGCTATCGATACCCACTTGATTGGCAAAGTGCCGAGCTCATTGGGAGGTTACCTTTGGTCATATTTGAATCATAGCTTAACCCCTCTGAGAACCGACGTGGATCGTATTCGAATCAGCATCGTTAAACAATTTTAAAGAATCACTTGGGGGCTTCCTGTTCAAACATGGGTCGTATTCGAACCAAAGAGAACATAGCTGTCGATACCCTCTTGATTGGCATCGCCACACCCGCTGGGGGCTATATGATCGTATCCGAATCTTGGCTTAACCCCTTTGGGCCGGGTCTCTGGTCGTATTCGAACCGGAAGCCCCTACGTTCTGATTTATCACACGTTTACTCTGATTATGACAAGGTGTGCATGGCCGGGTTTCGCTTACCGGCTTAACTAAGGTTTACAGTGTTAGTTGAACATCATGGGTATCATCAGGGCAAGTAAATCGGAGGTAAGGTACCAACCTTACTACCCGGATTATTTAAACCGGAAGTATGCTTACAGGCCGTTAAGTGTGTTATTACGGCTATGTTCAGAATATAATTAAGGACCAGTCTTTTTTGATTCATACTCCGGGTTATCTATCTCAAAACACCTGATTTTCAGGGTGATAAGCCGCCTCGAGACTTGTGATTTGCCTTTCTGTGCAGATACTTAAAGGCGCCTTTTAAGGTGGAAAAGGACAAAAGGATAATTATGACCCGGAGGAACACCAAAAGGATAACTTTAAGGGATTTCAGCATTCATTACGTGCGCGATGGCACGGCAGAGATAAATTGTTGCACCTATTCTATTACAAAATTCATCAAGTCTCAAGGATGGAGCATTGTTCGGTGAACCGCCAGCCGCTTTATGATGCCTGCTGAGTCGAAGTCTCCGGCTCGTTCCTGTCTTCTCCTCCGGCTGATCCCAAGACTTGGAAAGTGGATGACTTCCAGTCGATGCTGCGGAGAGCTTCGAATTGGGCTTCTTCATCAATTAACCCCGCCGGGTCAATCTCCGGGGCGAAGGTATGCTGACGAGCCGGAGGGATCAGATTGAGGGCTTCATAGCGAGGGGTTGGAATCCTCTGATTCTCCGCATCATAACCCGGCTGGTACTTGGTTAAGTCGGTGTCGTTCCCGATGAGGGTGGCCACCGGGCGTACAGCCTTCACACATGCCGCGAAGTCCTTCTGGTCGAAGGCAGAGCCGTCTTCCTTCAGGCTTGGGTAACCCAGGGCGATGTCTGCCGGGTCTAGCTCCGGCAGGAATGCTTTGGCCCGGCTCAGCGCGGCAATTGCTCCGGCTCTCGCGGAGGCCCTTCGTAGCTCCTGGATCCGCTGCGGCAGAACAGCGAGCCGGCGCAGGACTTCGGCCAGATGAGTTGGCACCTCGTTGGATAGGGCCACCACAGCTAAGGCACGCTGTGACCCGGTGTAGAGCTGTTCAACCAGGGTATACACGGCCTTTAACTTGGTGACCACGCTCTGGTTGAGGTTGGCACTCCTGGGACCTGTTTAACAAGATCAGACAAGCCGGTGACAAGGATGAATCATGACATATACAGACTTGATGAAAGCCGGTGAGGCGACTTACCGAAGATGGCGGCTACCATTTGGGAAACCTGGCGCTTTAGGCCGGAGAGCTCGGCGGTCTTCTCAGAAAGCGCCTTTTCCGCCTGTTCCGCCCGGGTCACTAGTGCGGCCTTCTCCTCAGCCCGGGCCTTCCGCTCAGCATCAAATTCGGTTTTCAGCTTCTCTTGAGCGGCGATGCTGGAGACAAACTTGGCGTTTGCCTTCCGGGTCTCCATCTCCTGTGCCTTCAGCCGGCTCTTAAGATCCGCAAGGTCCGACTCTAATTTCTTGCCAACAGCCTGCATATATTTCCGGGTTATTAACAGTCATTATATAAGTCCCAAGCGCTTTCCAAGCAAAGACACTTGGCACTTGGGGGCTAATGCATATTGAACGTATCTATCTACATATTGCCGGCTCAGTTGAGTAAGCCGGAACCTAAGTCCACAACATATTCAAGCATAAGTCGTCGACTTGGGGGCTAGCATGGCAAAGGTAACTATGCAGTAAAGTAAGAAGACAGCAGAAGGGTACCTCGGATTTTTGTTGGATCTGGTTGACCATGGCAACCTCGGCGTCCCGGCTCTTGTGGACTTGGCTGATGTAGCCAGAGACGAGCTCTCCAATGCTCAAGTCGGTGTAGCCGGAGAGGTCCAGGTTCACCCGGTGGGGCTGCAGTAGCTCCCCCTTCGCGGAGCATTTGGCCAACGCGGTCGGTCTCCCCGGCTCAACGAATTCCGTCCAGGTGATTACCACGTCCGGGTCGTCTGCTGGTGGAGCTGAGCCGGAGGCCTCCGGGTTAACCACCGCTTCGTTCGTTGTCTTGGTAGTTGGGGCAGGGGCCTCAGGCGCCGTGTCCATTGGAATGGTGGCTTCGGGGGCGGAGGTAGCTGGCGGCTCTTGAGCCGTCGCCTCCGGTTCAGGCAAGTCTGGCACTCCGGCTGACCTGGTCTTCTTTGCTCTTTTGGTGAGCTTTGCCTGGGCACTGAAAAGACAGAAGTGTTAGGCACACAAAGAGTAAGTACAGACAGATAATGTAAGGAGATTGTTATTACCCGGGTGCAGTCTTGAAGGCGAGCAGACTTGACTGCATGGAGTCACCCAAAGAGGGGGAGGTCTCCTGATAATTGGAGTCAGAAGAGTTGAGTGGCTGACGGATAACACCCGCCAACGGATGAAAAGGGTACAGGTGAGAAAAAACCTCAGTGCGACGCTTCCTTGTTGCGTCGGGTAACCCGGCGGAGAGGTCGGTGTCCTTGCGGGCCCGGGTGTGACGCCGGCTTTCGTGAACCTGCTGCTTCAAAAGAAAGCGAGGGTCTTGATGAGCTAATGGATGTGAAAAGCTTACTTTCCGGGTTACTCTTCGGACTTTCAGCTGTGGCAAAGGCTCCGAGTCGGAGGAGAGTGACATTACCTCTTCAACCACCGGGTTACTGGCGCCGGTGTCATCCTGTCAATGAGCAAATATTGATAAGGCGGACAGCGGCAAACAACAAATCTGACAAGAATTTAAAGGTTTGAGGATTACCTCTGACTCGGAGCTGTCGCTTAATTGCAGTAGCTCCGAAGCAGTGGGTCTGCTTCCCTTTTTGCGAGGGGCGGCTTTCTTCGCCTTCCTGGCCTTCTTGGCCGCCTCATGGTCATACTTGACCCGCCAGAATTTGTCATCAGCCTGAGAAGTATAGTAATGAATTCTTACAACGGTTCAGATCAAGGTGATATGCAAAAGAAGTGAAAGGTTAAAGTCAGCGGCTTACCGCTGGGGCTGGGTTGGTCTTGCAGAAGGGGGCTAGCCCGGTTCTTCCGCAGTCTGCCAGGCTCTCGTTTAGAAGAGCCTTGGTCTCTTCCTCTGCAACATCTTCTGGAAGATCATTGCGACTGTGCCTCTGCTGGTCATCTTTTCGCCCGGTGTACTCACACATTAAGCCGGGGCGGCGGCTCAATGGGATCACCCGCCATGAGATCCAGACCCGGACCAGGTCAATCCCGTTCAGACCGTTGCCTAGCAGGGCCTTGATCTTATTGATGGTTGGAAGCAGAGGCTGGCGTTCTGCTGCAGTCAGTTTGTCCGACAGCGGATGAGTCGGCTCTAGACGTGTTGGGCGAAAGCCGGGCAGCGGATTCTCGTCAGCCGGGAATGTATCTTTGCAGTAGAACCAAGTCATATTCCAGTCCTTGGGGTGGCTTGGCGGCTCTGCGTAAGGGAACAGACAGTCCCTACGCCGCTGGATGGAGATGCCGCCTAACTCCAGACTTGGCCCATTGGCGCACTCATTTTGGCGGTTTAAGTAGAACAGTTCTCTGAACAGCAGCAAACTGGGTTCCTCTCCAAGGTACACTTCGCAAAAGACTTGGAAGTTGCAGATGTTGGATACGGAGTTGGGTCCTATGTCCTGAGGCCGTAGATCAAAGAAGTTGAGCACGTCCCTGAAAAACTTTGAGCCGGGCGGTGCGAAGCCCCGGCTCATATGGTCTGCAAAGATCACTACCTCCCCGTCCCTTGGCTGTGGTCTCTCTTCCGACGGGTCAGGGGCACGGTAGGACATGATTTCCTTCTTAGGCAAGTATCCGGACTTAACGAAATTGACCAGGGTCTCGTCGGTGATGTTAGACCTCATCCAGTTGCAAGTGATGGGAGCTTTGGGAGGCATGGTGAAAGTTGGTGGTCTGTGATACAGGGAAAGGTGTCCGGGTTAATTATAAGCCGGAGATCTGTTGTTCAAACTAAAATGGCGGCTTATGAAGGGGACTAATGATATATACTCAGATACGGTGGGTTATTTAAGCCGTAGGGGCATTCAGAATAAGTTGGTCATCTACGGCTTACCACAGTTAAGCCGGAGGATTCTACAGAGCATGGTTCTCTTTAAACCGGAAAGTTCTATGGCGCGTGTTTTCTTTAAACCGGAAATGTAAGCCGCCAAGATTCAAGGGCTGCAGTTTTTACTAAGTGTGGTCAAACAGGTTTCACATGTTGCAGTAACTTTTTTGGATCAAAATGGTCGGGGGAAATGAAAATTTTCTAGACCTAAAAAGCAGAGGCAGGAGAAGTTCTTGAGGTTGAACACGGTTCTTATGCAGTCAAAAGAGGGTTTCTTGCAGGTGAAATGGATCTCAAACATCTACCGCAGTGGTTCTACGCAGAGTTAAGATCAAGAGAAGGGTGGTAAAAAACAAAACTACCGCAGGCCGCAACGAACTACAAAGAACTGGAGGAACCCTACTGCAGATCTACGCTACGGGGTGGTGAGAACTTACCGGAGCTGAAGAGGTGCGGGGGTCGCCGCCGTTTGTCTGGTCCGGGTCAGGGTGATGCAGCGGCCAAGGTTGACGAAGACCAGAGGCGAGACGACGGCGGCGGAGCACGAGCTCGGGCAGAGGGGCGACGGCGCGAGGAGGAAGAGGAGAGCGTGAGAAGAGCCTGTTGGGCCTGCCTATTTATAAGGCAAGGTCATAAGTGGGCGCGAGATTCAAGGAGACCACTGCGTGGTTATCTCCCCCCCGCGACGCCTCGATTTTCGGAACGACGGTAAAAGCAAAGATCCGTTGCGGATCTGGCAGAGTAAAAAATGGACTTAATGGAGGATGACGTCATGGCGGATTATCCGGAGTCCAGAGGATGACGTCACTCCGGGTTATGGCCTTTGCATGAATGGTAAGCCGGAGATTTTTTCGGTCACAAGAGTTGAAGATTGACATGAGCCGACTCAAATCAATCTGGGGCCTAATGTTGAGGATATAGACCTTAGAGTCACCCGCCAGGAAGGGCCGGGTTACTCGTACGGTCGTGGCCAGAAGCCCGGAGCCAAGTTTCAAGACGATGGGCCAGAGATGGGCTGAGACCCGGATACGGCTTAAGGCCCATGGTTACAATCGTTATTCTAGTAGAACTTGTAGTGTAAGGCAAGTAGGATTGAGAGTCCGAGCCAGACACTCTTATGAGCCGGCCGGGACTCTAAGGGCTGCTGGGCGTCAACCTCCCTATATAAAGGGACGACCCGGCAGCAGTTTAGGGCGACAACAAGATCATCGAGAGCCGGGGATAGCTGTTTAGCTTCTGGCGATCGTAACCCTAATCAATACCACCACAAACTGGACGTAGGCTTTTACCTTCACCGTAAGGGGCCGAACCAGTATAAACCCTCGTGTTCCTTGTCCCGCATAACCCCTTCAAGCTTCCTAGTTGCGATGGCTCCACGACTAAGTCCTAGCTCGAGGACATCTGCCGTGACAATTCCACGACAATCCCCGAGCCCATACTATCGGTTTAGCATCTCCATGCACATGACTTGTGAAACATAGTCATCAACCGAGTCGTATACTAGTCAAGGATATGTGTCCGCATAACCTTATCAACTAGGGACCATTAAAACAATCATCATACAATGCATAGTTCCACAAACAAGTCACATACTTATTGATACATATCATTGATGATGTTCAAGGACAATACAAAGGACTCATGAATACATATGAAAATATCATCATCACATGATTGCCTCTAGGGAATATCTCCAACAGTCTCCCACTTGCACTAGAGTCAATCATTTAGGCATCGTATGCCCATGGAGCTCATGTGTGCCTCATGCTTCGGACGTGGGAGAGGCTTCGTCAATGGATCAGCAACATTTGCATCCGTGTGTACCTTGCATATGTTTACATCACCTCTTTTGACAATGTCGCGAATAAGGTTAAAACGCCTGAGTATGTGTTGGGTTTATGATGGTTCCGTGGTTCCTTGACTTGCGCAATGGCACCACTATTATCACAATAGAGGTCCAATGGATTAGACGTGCCCTCAACCACACCAAGATCAGAAATAAAATTCTTCACCCAAACACCTTCTTTTGCAGCTTCAGAAGCCGCAATGTACTCGGCCTCTGTTGTAGAATCAGCTACCGTATCTTGCTTGGAGCTCCTCCAGCTCACTGCTCCTCCATTCAGAATGAACACAAACCCAGATTGTGATCGACTATCATCCCTATCTGTTTGGAAACTAGCATCGGTGTAACTATTTACAACGAGCTCATCCTCACCTCCATAAACCAGGAACATATGCTTAGTCCTTCTCAAGTACTTAAGGATATTCTTAACCGCTGTCCAGTGACTCTCCCCTGGATCAGCCTGGTATCTGCCCACCACGCTAAGAGCAAAACTAACATCGGGACGAGTACATACCATAGCATACATGATGGACCCAACAGCCAAAGCATACGGAATCCCATCCATGCGTCTTCGCTCATCAGGAGTCGTAGGACTCTGAGTCTTGCTAAGACTAATGCCATGTGACACGGGCAAGAAACCTTTCTTGGCATCTTGCATGTTGAACCGCTTCAACACCTTGTCAATATACGCACTCTGGCTTAATCCAATACGCCTTCTCGATCTATCTCTATAGATCTTGATTCCCAAAATGTAAGCTACTTCTCCCAAGTCCTTCATAGAAAAACTATTTTTCAATGAGTCCTTGACAGATTCAAGCATTTGAACATCATTTCCAATCAATAATATGTCATCCACATAGTTCAGAAATGCAACTGAGCTCCCACTGACCTTCTTGAATACACAATGATCACAGTCATTCTTGATGAAGCCAAACTCTTTGACAGCTTCATTAAAACGAATGTTCCAATTCCGAGATGCTTGCCTTAATCCATAAATGGATCTCTGAAGCTTGCATACCATGCTAGACTTCTTTGGATCGGCAAAACCCTTGGGTTGTGTCATATACACATCCTCGGTTAAATTTCCATTAAGGAAAGTCGTTTTGACATCCATCTGCCATATTTCATAGTCGAAATATGCCGCTATAGCAAGAATGATCCGAATTGATTTAGGCATCGCTACCGGTGAGTAAGTCTCATCGTAGTCAACTCCTTGAACTTGTCGATAACCTTTAGCAACAAGTCGAGCCTTATGGACTGTGACATTTTCGTCCATATCAGTTTTCTTCTTAAAGATCCACTTGCACTCAATGGCTCGAATGCCATCTGGCAGATCAACCAAGTTCCAAACTTGATTGTCATCCATGGACTTTAATTCGGATCTCATAGCCTCAAGCCATAACTCGGAATCAGGGCTCTCCATCGCTTCCGCATACAAAGTCGGCTCGTTGTTCTCCAAGAACAACACATTGCAGTCATGCAAATTGCGTAACCTTTCCGACCTCCGTGGAACCGGTGTCGACTCCACTACGGGTTCCCTGACTAACTCCGGTGTGACAGTATCACCTACCGGAACGTCCCCGTGTGGTTCTCGAATTTCTTCTAGTCGGGCCGTCCTCCCACTAGCCTTCCTATTGAGAAACTCTTTCTCAAGGAAAACTCCATGTCGAGCGACAAACACTTTGCCCTCTTCACGGTTGTAGAAGTAATATCCCAAGGTTTCCCTTGGATATCCCACGAATATGCACTTGTCCGATTTGGGTGTGAGCTTATCCGACTGGAGTCGCTTGACATATGCTTCACATCCCCAAATTTTTAGAAAAGACAAACTGTGACTCTTCGCTGTCCATATCTCATATGGTGTCTTATCTACGGACTTAGATGGTACCCTGTTTAGTGTGAAAGCTGCAGTTTCTAGAGTGTATCCCCAAAATGACAAGGGTAAATCCGACTGACTCATCATCGATCGGACCATGTCCAACAGGGTCCGATTCCTCCGTTCTGACACACCATTTCCCTGTGGCATACCCGAAGGAGTCAGTTGTGGAACTATTCCACGATTCTTCGGATGATCATCAAACTCCTGGCTCATATACTCACCGCCACGATCAGATCGTAGAAGTTTGATTTTCTAGCCGAGTTGATTTTCCACTTCGTTCTGAAACTCCTTGAACTTTTCAAAAGTTTCTGACTTGTGCCTCATCAAGTATACATATCCATATCTACTCAAGTCGTCGGTGAAAGTCACGAAGTATTGGAAACCACCTCTGGCTGCCATGCACATTGGTCCACATACATCACTATGTATAAGTTCCAACAACTCGGACGCCCTCTCGCGACTCTTTGCAAAAGGAGTCTTAGTCATCTTACCGAGTAGGCAAGACTCGCATGTCTCAAATGATTCAAACTCAAACAAAGTTAGAATTCCATCATCATGGAGCTTCTTCATGCGCTTTTGACTAATGTGTCCTAGTAGACAATGCCAGATGTAAGTCGGATTTATCTCATTAAGCTTATGCCTCTTGACATTTATGTTATAGACTGATTCACCTTCAAGATCTAGGATAAATAACCCATTTACAACGGGTGCAAAGCCATGAAACATATTATTCGAGTAAATAGAACAACCATTGTCCTTAATACTGAATTCATAACCTTGTCTCATCAAACATGAGGCAGAAATAATGTTTTGACTCAAAGCAGGAACATAATAACAATTATCAAGTTCCATTACAAATCCTGAATGTAAATTAAGTTGCATAGTGTCGACGGCCAATGCAGCAACTCTTGCTTTATTCCCGACGCGAATGTCAACTTCTCCTCTTGCGACATTCCTAGTTCTGCTTAGCCCCTGCATCGAGTTGCATATGTGAACAACCGATCCGGTATCATATACCCAAGAGCTACTAGAAACATTAGCAAGATAAATGTCTATAACATATACAACAAGTGTACCTGAAGAAGAAGTCATACTTCCAGTCTTCTTGCCCTTCTCGGCAAGCCACTTGCTACAGTTCCTTTTCCAGTCTCCGGGTTCCTTGCAATGAAAGCAAATACTCCCCGAAGCCGTCCCTGACTTAGGCGCAGCGGCTGTAGTTGGAGTTGCCTCCTTCGCTTTTCCCTTTGCCTTAGCCTTTTTCTTGGACCAGCTCTTCTTGAACTTAGCCGAGTTCTGCACCATCAACACTTGACGATGTGTACCTTTCTTGATATCCTGCTCTGCCACTTTGAGCATCCCATGCAATTCAGTGAGCTTCTTTTCCATCCCATGCATATGGTAGTTCGAGATGAACGGCCCATAGCTGTCCGGAAGAGAACCCAGAATTGAATCTGTGGACAACTCATCCCCAAGTGGGAAGCCCAGCCTATCCAGAGCTTGCATGTACCCGATCATCTTGATCACATGCGGGCTCAGTGGATCACCCTCTTTCAGCTTACAATCCATCAAGGATCGCCAGACGTTGAACCTTTCAGTCCTAGCCTGCATTTGAAACATGCCCTTAAGGTTCTCGATCATATCGAAAGCCTCAATATTTTCGAACTGTTGCTGCAGATCGGGCTCCATAGAAGCCAGCATGAGACAGCTGATCTCGTTTGATTCATCAACGAGTTTCTGGTAGGCATTTCTGGCTGTGGCATTAGCATTATCGGCAGGTTCCTCTGGAAGCGGATTCTCTAGAACTTGTTCCTTTTTCTCATGCCTAAGAACAATTCTCAGGTTTCTATACCAGGTGGTAAAGTTTGTTCCATTCAATTTATCTTTTTCCAGGATTGATTTCAACGCAAAAGGGGTAACTTGAGCAGGTGGTGCCATTGATCTACAACAGAAATATGCAAAACACTAAGACATGTATTCATGAAGAGTAATTCATATTAAACATTTTAATAAGATCATTACTCCCACTAAAATCAACATCCCTCAGTTGATACTTAGTGATTCAAGATCCAAGATCAACATGTCAACTAGTGAGCTTTTGCATCACCGCTAAAGGACAAGATCACTCGGTAATCAACTCTTGCTAATCGTATCTCCATACGACTCTTGTTGTTGGGGACATCTCATGCCTCGCCAACTCCTATGCCTCATAGCCCAAAACTGTTTTGATAGCCACGACAAGTCAACCAATGCTCCGCGTGTAAGTGTCCGACACAAACCCATCACTTCAAGGAGATCTAGTGGCACCCTAATTTCATAGGCCCGCCACTAAATATACTTGACATGTGAAGGTGCAGCAATTGGGGAGGCATTTGTACTTGACATTCTTTGAGGGATCACCCTACTTAAAACATCTACCATGCAAAAGGAAGGGTGCATAAAAGGGATAAACTTTCACAGGCAATTTGTGTATGTGTGATATGGTATAGCCCATTTTCACAGCGCGTGGTGATCTCCATCTCCACGTGCGCAGTCTGCCCATGCATGGTTGTCCTCGTGGTGATCTCCATCTCCACGCCACGGTGTCAACCGCAAAGTGTTACATAAGATACTATGCTATTAAAAACTAATAGCCACTGAAAGTAAATTACATTACATGGCTTCTCATGTTGATACGCAGGTCATTAATACAATAAATGGGACAACCATATGGCTCCTGTCGGTTGCCGCACTCATGACACGCAGGTCATGAAACAATAATATACAAGCAACATACATGGGCTATACCAAATCACAGTCATTCCCTGCAAAAACGAGTCAGACGTTCTACCGCCGAAGATAAAACCTCCTGAAACTCTATCTTACAAGCGGATTTTGGCCTAGCCAGAAGCGCCGAAATCCTGTTCCAGATTTTGCCGCTAATCCAACTTTTCATTAGCTTACAGTCGTTTTACCGAGACCGCTCCAACAAATTTCAGCACCGCGGAAATCACATTTCCAAGGTGCTGATCTATGTGAAGCATATGTCAAGCGACTCCAGTCGGATAAGCTCACACCCAAATCGGACAAGTGCATATTCGTGGGATATCCAAGGGAAACCTTGGATATTACTTCTACAACCATGAAAAGGGCAAAGTGTTTGTCGCTCGACATGGAGTTTTCCTTGAGAAAGAGTTTCTC
This sequence comes from Triticum aestivum, assembly GCF_018294505.1. Classification (NCBI taxonomy): domain Eukaryota; kingdom Viridiplantae; phylum Streptophyta; class Magnoliopsida; order Poales; family Poaceae; genus Triticum; species Triticum aestivum. The sequence continues at coordinate 167,566,468 of NC_057811.1, read as the reverse complement.
AATCGGAAGGCTAGTGGGAGGACGGTCTGACTAGAAGAAATTCGAGAACCACACGGGGACGTTCCGGAAGGTGACACTGTCACACCGGAGTTAGTCAGGGAACCCGTAGTGGAGTCGACACCGGTTCCACGGAGGTCGAAAAGGTTACGCAATTTGCATGACTGCAATGTGTTGTTCTTGGAGAACAATGAGCCGACTTCGTATGCGGAAGCGATGGAGAGCCCTGATTCCGAGTTATGGCTTGAGGCCATGAGATCCGAATTAAAGTCCATGGATGACAATCAAGTTTGGAACTTGGTTGATCTGCCAGATTGCGTTCGAGCCATTGAGTGCAAGTGGATCTTTAAGAAGAAAACTGATATGGACGGAAATGTCACAGTCCATAAGGCTCGACTTGTTGCTAAAGGTTATCGACAAGTTCAAGGAGTTGACTACGATGAGACTTACTCACCGGTAGCGATGCCTAAATCAATTCGGATCATTCTTGCTATAGCGGCATATTTCGACTATGAAATATGGCAGATGGATGTCAAAACGGCTTTCCTTAATGGAAATTTAACCGAGGATGTGTATATGACACAGCCCAAGGGTTTTGTCGATCCAAAGAAGTCTAGCATGGTATGCAAGCTTCAGAGATCCATTTATGGATTAAGGCAAGCATCTCGGAATTGGAACATTCATTTTAATGAAGCTGTCAAAGAGTTTGGCTTCATCAAGAATGACTGTGATCATTGTGTATTCAAGAAGGTCAGTGGGAGCTCAGTTGCATTTCTGAACTATGTGGATGACATATTATTGATTGGAAATGATGTTCAAATGCTTGAATCTGTCAAGGACTCATTGAAAAATAGTTTTTCTATGAAGGACTTGGGAGAAGCAGCTTACATTTTGGGAATCAAGATCTATAGAGATAGATCGAGAAGGCATATTGGATTAAGCCAGAGTGTGTATATTGACAAGGTGTTGAAGCGGTTCAACATGCAAGATGCCAAGAAAGGTTTCTTGCCCCTGTCACATGGCATTAGTCTTAGCAAGACTCAGAGTCCTACGACTCCTGATGAGCGAAGACGCATGGATGGGATTCCGTATGCTTCGGCTGTTGGGTCCATCATGTATGCTATGGTATGTACTTGTCCCGATGTTAGTTTTGCTCTTAGCGTGGTGGGCAGATACCAGGCTGATCCAGGGAGAGTCACTGGACAGCGGTTAAGAATATCCTTAAGTACTTGAGAAGGACTAAGGATATGTTCCTGGTTTATGGAGGCGAGGATGAGCTCGTTGTAAATAGTTACACCGATGCTAGTTTCCAAACAGATAGGGATGATAGTTGATCACAATCTGGGTTTGTGTTCATTCTGAACGGAGGAGCAGTGAGCTGGAGGAGCTCCAAGCAAGATACGGTAGCTGATTCTAAAACAGAGGCCGAGTACATTGCGGCTTCTGAAGCTGCAAAAGAAGGTGTTTGGGTGAAGAATTTTATTTCTGATCTTGTGTGGTTGAGGGCACGTCTAATCCATTGGACCTCTATTGTGATAATAGTGGTGCCATTGCGCAAGTCAAGGAACCACGGAACCATCATAAACCCAACACATACTCAGGCGTTTTAACCTTATTCGCGACATTGTCGAAAGAGGTGATGTAAACATATGCAAGGTACACACAGATGCAAATGTTGCTGATCCATTGACGAATCCTCTCCCGCGTCCGAAGCATGAGGCGCACATGAGCTCCATGGGCATACGATGCCTAAATGATTGACTCTAGTGCAAGTGGGAGACTGTTGGAGATATGCCCTAGAGGCAATCATGTGATGATGATATTTTCATATGTATTCATGAGTCCTTTGTATTGTCCTTGAACATCATCAATGATATGTATCAATAAGTATGTGACTTGTTTGTGGAACTATGTATTGTATGATGATTGTTTTAATGGTCCCTGGTTGATAAGGTTATGCGGACACATATCCTTGACTAGTATACGACTCGGTTGATGACTATGTTTCACAAGTCATGTGCATGGAGATGCTAAACCAATAGTATGGGCTCGGGGATGGAGATCACCGAGCCGGACAGACCCACTTTGAGACGCAGCGAGATATAGTCATCTGTTAGTCTCAAGTGCAATGTCTATGCCATGTCCTAGACCTGAGGTCCTCGCATGTTCTCGAGATGAGGATCGACTCACTTAGGGTCTATCAAACGCTACTTCGTAACTGGGTAGTTATAAAGGTAGCTTTCAGGTGAGTCGTGAGACATGCCGCGAGACATGGTTGACCAAGATGGAATTTGCCCCTCCTATTTGGAGAGATATTCTCTGGGCCCTCTCGAGTGATCAGATTCGGAAAGCATGGCCATGCGACTTGGGTTAAGTGTTAACCCAGTTCGGGAATCTGTATCATGGTTTCGAGAAGAGAGGTCGAGCTAACACAAGGGTGACAAGTACTCGCCTTGAGCTCGACAACAAATATCGTGAGGCAAAAGGAATGTTGCATATGCCACATTGTTGAGGTTCGTCAAACGACTTTACGCCCACATGGGAGTTGGCATGTTCTGCTAGGAGCCACTACCAACTATCGACTCTGGTCATGTCCATGTGTACGTGAACCTATGGGGTCGCACACTTAAGGGGTTGTAGCCCATTCGGATTGGATCTGAGTGGAAAATGGATGTGGACTCCTAGTGGGCTCAAGTGTTGATCCCACCTCAGAGGTCTATATAAAGGGGAGTGGGCACACCACTTAGGGTTGATCGGATTGAACCCTGGTTAGCCACCGCCACTCCCCATGCCCATGCCGCGCGACCGGACCTAGCAGTCCGCCGCTCAACGCTGCTCCCCGTACGTGTGGATACCTTGGAGGCATCGCATCAGCGGTGCTTGGACGAACCGTTTGAGGGAACCGCGAGGTGCCGTTCGCGGGAGATCACCGTTCACGGGTCTTCGCTGTTTGCGGGAGATCGGCAACGCGAGGAGGAGACGGCCCGGGAGATCGACTACACGCATCACCAACTCTACTTCCGCTGTGGTGACTGCGCGTCTAGTGGTAAACCCGATCCCGATCTATTTCCAGCAGCATGATCTTGGGTGCGCGGTAGAAAATTTTATTTGGCGCTAGCGTAGCGTACCGCGTGTTCCAACATTTTCTGCATGCACCAGGGACTCGTCAAGTCGGGCAGTTGCCGAGGCAGCATGGGGAAGCGGAGACGCCCACGTCCCGTCAGTTGACACGCGTCAATCAAGGCCGCAGGAAGTTGGGGTCCGCGGCACTCCGCACTTGCCCCTTGGCTTCGCCTCGAAGCCAAGTCCGAGCGCGCCTTGGGCCCGGGGGCTACTATCGGCGTCCTGGGAACGGGGGTCCCCAGACTTGCCTGCCTGCAGCCCACGGCATGGCTCCACCAACGGCCTGGTATGGCCCATCTTCACCAGCAAGCACTCAAGACCCTCGCGAGGGGCCAAGCCTCACGAGGCGGATGACACAAGACCTCCTCAGGGGCAGCCTCACTAGGCTGGCTCGCGAGGAGCGGAGAGATCAAGGCGAGGGGCACCTCGTGAGGTTCCCGTGACGTGAGCCATGATGACCAAGGCCAGGCGGGCGCCAGCAGGCGCAGAGTACTGGTTTCCTCTTTGGTGCTAAAGGGGCAGGCGCAGGCGAGGAGTCCTGAGGCATCGGGCAAAGGTTTCCATATCGGTGCAACAAGACCAAGACCAGCAGGACGGCAGGACGGAGGTCACCGCAGAGCCCACGACGTCGTCACCACTAGAGCCTTTGGCAGGCGAAGACCACCTTTTGTCAGGATAGCTTGTACTAGTTGTCCCCCTTCGAATTGGCCGTTGTGGGATCCCTTCCCGCCTAAACATTTGGGAAGAGGACCAGTGCCTCAATAAATAGGACTATCCACCACCATAGGAGGGCATCTGATCTTGGAGAGGATCCATTCCACCAAGGCCATCCCACCAGCTCCTCGAGCTCAAGAACACCTCTCCTCAAGAGGCTGTTCTTCCCTTGTACTTGTTCATCCCCAGAGTACAAGGCAATCCACCACACCACACTGGAGTAGGGTATTACACCACATCGGTGGCCCGAACCAGTATAAACTCATGTGTCGCTTGTTCCTTGGGTTCGGCGAGCTAGGCCTTGAGATTGCGGTGAGCGTGCGAGCTTCGGGGGAGAGATCTTCGTGCGCTCTGCAGAGTTCGAACCTTAAGGGTTTTGCCGGAACCCGTGATCCGACATGACTTCTTCAGCAGATTCTTCAGTAGGAATGACATCCTCAGTAGCCTTGAACTTGATAGTTTCCTCAGGTGGCTTTTCATCTAGCACAGGAGGTAGGTGCTCTCTTTGCAAGCCTTTAGTTTCATCGAACCGCACATCTACAGTTTCAACAACCTTGTGGTGAAAGGAGTTGAAGACTCTGTAGGTGTGCGAGTCCTTTCCGTAACCAAGCATAAAACCTTCATGTGCTTTTGGTGCAAATTTAGAATTGTGATGAGGATCCCTAATCCAACATTTAGCACCGAAGACTTTGAAATAACTCACATTTGGTTTCCTTTCAGTGAGGAGTTCGTATGAGGTCTTTTTGAAGAATTTGTGAAGATATACCCTGTTGATGATGTGGCACGCAGTATCAATTGCTTCAATCCAGAAATGACGAGGCGTCTTGTATTCGTCAAGCATAGTGCGAGCCATCTCAACAAGAGTCCTATTCTTGCGCTCCACGACGCCATTCTGCTGAGGAGTGTAAGGAGCCAATAACTCATGAGTAATACCAAGTTCATCAAGATAGTCATCAAGACCAGTATTCTTGAACTCGGTCCCATTGTCACTTCTGATGTGCTTGATCTTCACACCAAAGTCGGTTGAAGCCCTCAAGGAAAATCGTTTGAAGACTTCCTGCACTTCACGTTTGTAAGTGAAGATATGCACCCATGTGTAACGAGAATAATCATCAACAATAACAAAGCCATATAGAGATGCTTCATTGGTGAATGAGGAATAATGATTAGGGCCAAAGAGATCCATGTGAAGCAATTCAAATGGACGAGTGGTAGTCATGATAGTCTTTGAGGGATGCTTGGCCTTGGTCATCTTTCCAGCTTCACAGGCTCCGCACAGGTGATCCTTGAGGAATTTGACATCCTCGATGCCAATGACATGCTTTTTCTTCGCGAGAGTGTGCAAGTTCCTCATGCCAGCATGACCAAGTCGTCGTTACCATAGCCAGCCTTCTGAAGCTTTTGCAAGTAGACATTTAGCAGGTTGTGGTCCTGTAGAGAAATCAACAATATACAGATCTCCACTCCTAAAGCCTTCAAGGACTCTGTAATGGTCAGCTTCCATGATAACAACACAAAGATGCTTGCCAAAGACAACAACCATATCAAGATCACAAAGCATTGAGACAGACATGAGGTTGAATCCTAAGGACTCGACAAGCATGACTTTGTCCATGTGTCGATCCTTTGAGATCGCAACCTTACCTAGACCCAATACCTTGCTTTTTCCTTTGTTGGCATAGGTGATATGCTTCAGATGCGATGGAGATAAAGCAGTGTCCATCAATAAGTTCTTGTCACCAGTCATGTGATTTGTACATCCACTATTGAGGACACACTCAGTGGCTTTGGGTTGATCATCCTGCAGATGAATTAGTGCATCTTACAAACTCATATACTCCATCAGTGAAGAATATGACATCATATTCATCACATCAATTTCAGCACACAGTAAAACAGGTATAGCAGTATGAGGACGTGAGAAATGAAAATTCATTTCTTCATGATTAGCTTGCATCCTTTCAAGCGTTATTCAGGCCTCCAGCAAATTCTTCAGACGTTTTAAGTTTGTTTGGAGACCTGACCCTGCATAAGAGATTAGTTCTTTTTCTTTACCACCGACATCTGGAGGGGTGGCAAAGAGTTCATCATTCTGCGAGCTCCATAAGAGAAAGGTGGCATAGAGGCCAATCCACTTTGTTTCACATAAGAGTGGTTAGGCTAAGCATATGAATAAGCAGAGAAATTCTTCGAGGACTTATGAACATAATGATTTGAGGAATAATGCACATATTCACAGCCCTTAGATCTTCCCTGCAAAACAGAAGTGTTAGCACGATGATATTCATATGAGGACTTTGATCCATATGAGGAATTTGATCCATGTGAGGAATGTGGTCCATAGGAGGACTTGGATCCATATGAAGACTTTGGTCCATATGAAGAATTTGATCTGGGGTTCCCATTCTTCACAGGTGGTGTCATGATGACATTCACCTGAAGACTTTCAAAGCACCTTTTGGGAACCCAGATATTCTTCATAGGGGGACCATTCCTGTAGTTAGTGCCAACATATCTAGCAAATACTTCACCATTCTGATTTTTGAACAGTTTGTAGTTGGAGTCAAATGACTCATCAAAAGAATATGAAGATTCACATGTAAAGCCAGATAAAGTGGATGGATCTACTGGAGGTCCCTTTGCAGCAACCCATGAGGTTTTGGGATGCTGCTCAGGCTTCCAGTATGTTCCATCAGCATTGAGTTTCCTCTCAAAGGCAATACCCTCTTTCCTAAGGTTCCTGTTGAGGATATGCTTTTTAAACACATCACAAAGTGCCTGATGCCCTTTGAGGCTTTTGTACATTCTTGTCACATACAATTCCTTCAGCCCTGCACTGTCAGTGCACTACAAAAAAAGACACATCCGTGACATTTTGGGCCGAACGAAATTTTTTTCTGTCATACATATGACACTTCTATGACGATAATTGTGACAAAACCCGGTATCATCATAGATGTGGTGGGCTCCTACTTCTATGACAAAAAATCATGACAGAAAATGGGCTTTTCGTCCTGGGCGGGCCAGAGACGCAGCTGCATGACATTCTTTGGGCCGTCCATGACGGAAAAAACCGTGGTAGAAGCGAGGGGGAGGAAATTTTTGGGGAGTTCCCGGTTACGGTGGGAGGTCGGGGGCCGAGCGATGCGCGTTTCTCTCGTACACGTACGCGCGTGTGTGTGAGGCGTTGGCTCTAACTGAACCCGAGCGAGGCGTTGGGCTCTAACTGAACCCGAGCGATTGCACTACAGGCTACGCATTACTGAACCCGAGCGATCGATCGATGGCTGTTAACTGAACCCGATCGAGCGATTCCTTCGCTACTGCTGCTAACTAAAGCCGATCGATTGGATGAACAGTGAGCGTTGCGGGGGGGTTGGATGAACAGTGAGCGGTGGCGTTGCCTCTGGATGAATAGGACCCCGTGGTGTGGTGGAGGGCTGGATGAACAGTAGACGGTGGAGGGGTACCCGTGGAGGGGTGGTTGAACAGGACCCCGTGGTGTGGAGGGTTGGATGAATAGTAGACGGTGGAGGGGTGCCCGTGGAGGGGTGGTTGAACAGTAGCCGGTGGAGTAGCGCGCGGTGGAGGCTGGATGAACAGGAGCCCGTGGAGGCTGGAGGAGGTCGACGGTGGAGATGAACAGTATCCCGTGGAGTCCCGTTTTGCGGTATGCCACACCCCTCCCGATGAACAGGACCCCCGTTTCGACCGTAGGAGATCCGTTTCGTCCGTTTTGC
>NC_057811.1:167543848-167558605 GCF_018294505.1 Triticum aestivum | reverse complement strand
GTCCGTTTCGTCTGTTTTGCGGTACGCCACACCCCTCCCGATCAACAGGACCCCCGTTTCGACCGTAGGAAGTCCGTTTCGTCCGTTTTGCGGTACGCCACACCCCTCCCGATCAACAGGACCCCCGTTTCGACCGTAGGAGGTCCGTTTCCTCCGTTTTGCGGTACGCCACACCCCTCCCGATCAACAGGACCCCGTTCCGAACGTAGGAGGTCTGTTTCCTCCGTTCTGCGGTACGCCAGGCCTCGTTTCCATCGCCTGTTCCGTCCAAGCCCTCCCGATGAACACGACCACGCATTCCGTTCCGACCCAGCCGGTTGGCTCCCACGCATTCCGTTGCCTCCCGATGAACACGACGCATTCCGTTGCCTCCCCATGAAGACGACGCATTCTGTTGCCTCCCCATGAACACGACGCATTCCGTTGCCTCCCCATGAACACGACGCATTCCGTTGCCTCCCCATGAACACGACGACGACGCTGTTTCTCCGTTCCGACCCAGCCATGTACACGACCCTGGCCGTACGTATGCGCGAGTAGGCATTCGAGACCCTGCCCGTATGTACACATACGTGGTCGTATTTTCTTTCTTGCACCCTGGCCGGTGTACGTATGTGTACATGCTACGTGCGCGCCTCTACTACGACACGTGCGCGCCTCTACTACGACACGTGCGCGCCTCTACATCGACCAGTATGTACGTACACGTTCGCGACCAGAATGACAACGCTACGTACGCTTCGACCAGGTGGGTCCCGACTGTCAGGCACTTCCTTGCATGCGAAGATGTAGCTGGTGGGTCCCAGCAGTCAGGGGGGCGAATCATTTTTTTGCCCGGACGCACTTCCTTGCGTGCGAAGGTGTAGCTGGTGGGTCCCAGCAGTCGGGGGGCGAATCGTTTTTTTTGGACGCACTTCCTAGCGTGCAAAGATGTAGCTGGTGGGTCCCAGCAGTCAGGGGGTGAATCGTTTTTTCTTCGGACGCACTTCCTTGCGTGCGAAGATGTAGCTCGTGGGTCCCAGCAGTCAAGGGGCGAATCATTTTTTCGCGAAATACGGTGGCCTGTCCGGTGGGTCCCCGCTGTCAGGTGGAGGAATAATTATTTTGCGCGTAATAAGGAGGCACTTCCTTGCGGCTGCCGTGGACCCAGCTGTCAGCCTCTCCACATAAAGTCCACGTCCGATGGAAGTCGTTCCTTGACCACGTTGACCACGCCGCGCCGAGAGCACCAGGGCGGTGGACGACGGCGAGGCCTAGGAAGGGGACGACGCGGAGCCGGGGAAGACGCAGCAGTGGATGCACACGCGGAGAGGAGTACGAGGGTTCACTGGTTCGGCTGCGCTGCCGTCGCTGCAGACTAACAGGGGGTGTGGGTGAGTGGAGGGATGTCCTGGACAGCGGTGGGAGTAGTAGGGGGCGGTGAGGCCTCCGCGGCAGCACAGCCGGCCACGAGAGGCAGGAGCAGGCGGCACGACCGGCGCTGCTTTGGGCGGCTAGAGCAAGAAGACCAGAGGTTGAAGAAGCACGACAGCCGTTGGATGGACATCATACGGTCACTGCAGCTAGAATCATTTATATTGACTAAGTTGACAAAGCCCTTGGTACGTCAACTTAGTAGGCCCACAAGTCAGCTTCCGAAATAGTGCGCCCCAGATGTCAGGGGGAGGAATCATTTTTTGGGCGGGTGAAGCTAGAATATCCGAGATTGAAGAAGAAGCACGGCATCCGTTGGATGGACATCCAACGGCCACTGCTGCTAGAACCGTGTGTTGACTATAAGTTGACAAAGCCTTGCATACGCGTCAACTCTGTTTTTTTAGGGGACGCGTCAACTTAGTAAGGCCAGAAGTGTTTGGCAGAAAACTTATAGCCCATTTGAGATTTGTAAGAATGTGTAGCCCATTTTTGAATTCTAATGGAATTTACTACAGCCCATTTACAGTTTGTTAAAAGTACAGCCCATTTCAACCAACCGTTCAAAACAGAATTCAATAAAATTTCCCACATTTTGATGGGATCCGAAATATTTTTATCATGAAATTTCTAGTCAGATTAAATACAATTTCAATATAAATTTATATTACGTAAAAATCCAACGAAACATTGCGCTCGCAACAATTAATGAAATTAAAAATTTCAATATCCAAAAATAATATTTTATAAAGTAATCACGTGTTTGGTGCATTTTTTTCATAGTTACTGCCCAGTTTTTATAATTACATCCCATTTATTATTTCTTAAAGCCCATTTTCTTGTTAAGCCTAATGCATCCCTCCTAGGAAAGATTTGCAGCCCAGCGGGGCGGAGAATAACAACTTGACCTTGCCTGGGTATTCCTAAAAAAGTATAGCTGGGCTAGCCATTTTCAGCTTGAAAAAAATTAATATCTGGGCTGGATATCTGGCCTGGGCTAGACGGGCCACAGCCCGCCCAGTTAATACCTGCAGCGATGTTTTCGTTGTTGTTCAGAGGAGAAAAATTAATATCTGGGCTAAACATCAAAAAAACTATGCAGTGCTCACACCTCAAAAACACAAATACTGCTCGAGCTGCTTGGTCCCAGCTGTCGGCCGCTTCTTGTGCAATTCTCTCGTTTATTGACTACTACATAGGTTGACAATGGTGTGGGACCGTGATGTCAGGAAACAAGGAGGAAGAAAAATAAATTATAGTTATATATATATATATAATAAGGAGGCACTTGCGTACGTGAGGCTATGGACCTGGTGGGTCCCCATTGTCATCCTCTCCAAGTAAAGTCATCTCCTCACCCGCGCGCGCTTTCCGCCCGAAACAGTCAGCGCCGCCCGCCCCGCTTCCCGGTGCAGGCGATTGCTCCGCCTTCAAACGACACAAGTGTCGTCCGTCCGTCCATCTGCCGCCCACATTAATGATATGCGGTTGCTGAGGCGGCTACTCCGGCGCCACACGTCCGTCCCTCCGCCCGCCCACCATTGCTATATAAACTGCTGCGCCGGCCATAGCCGCAGTCATCCGCATCCGTTCCCTTTCTCCTGTCCACACCACTACTGCCCACCATGGCTTCCTCGCGCTCCAGCGCTCTTTGGGACGGGCGGACGACGAACCACAAGGAGATGGCAGCCATTGCTTCCGACCGGCTGGCCGGCAGGCAGCCGGAGACGACGACGTCCCAATGGAGAACATGGTAGTCGGCGATCTAGTGCCAACCCCCTCCTCCGCTCCATCCTCGCCAGTGCATTGCACCATGACCATCGGCGAGGCCCGTGCCCAATATATGGACAGGGTGAGGCAGATGCATGAGGAGCAGTTCCGGGAGGCGCAGGCCGACACCGCCTACAACCACCATCTCCTCCAGGTGCACCTGCAGGCGGAGGAGCAGATCGCCGCAGAGCGGGCGGAGCAGGAGGCGCTGCTCGACTCGTACCGCTCCGCCCGCAAGGGCTGCCTCGAGCGCTGGCGGTACCGCATGCGGGTGGCGGAGGCTGCGGCCGCCTACAAAGAGGCTAGCAAAGAGGGCGATGAAGCGGGCGAGGCGCTGTTTGGCGAGACCGAGAACGAGGCACAGGACAATGCCGGCTCCGACGAGGCCTGCTCCGCCGAGGCCCCGCAGCGCCAACAATGAGGCAGAGGACACCGCCAGCTCCGCCGAGGCCCCGCCCCGCCAACAACGAGGCAGAGGACATCGCCGGCTCAGCCGAGGCCCCACCCTGCCGGCAACGTGGGGGAGGATTTCCACCGCTCCGCTGAGGCGCCGCCCGCCGGCAACGAGACAGAGGACATCGCCGGCTTCGCCGAGGCCCCGCCCCGCTGCCAACGAGGCCGCGCCACACAGAAACCGAGGAAGAGTAGAAGACGGTAGGTCGCCGCCGCTTGGGTCCAAGTAAGGCCACCGCTGCTACCCTCCGGTTGGAGCCAAGCTAGGCGGGTTGACCATTGACGGCCGGTTAGCTTCTTGGCGGCGACGTGGAGTCAGAGAGCTGCGCTGGAGAAGAACGTTGCTTCTACTTAACTACTAGTGCAGTTGGCTGACTGACACGTGGGCCCAACAGGCCACATGTCAGTTACGCAACTGCACCTGCAGTTAAGTCACTGAAGCTTCTGTTCGGCTCAGCGGGACACAGGTGGGTAGCTTCGGTTAATTAATTATACCTCCAGCGCACCCCTTTTTAGTTGAAGAATGTATGAAATGTAATGAAATCCGACATGTTTATATGAAATCCGACCGTGTATGAATGAATTTATTTCGATTAGTTCGAATTCTTGTATCACTGGCATTGGATGAACATGCAAAACAATACGTACTAGCATTATTCCCAGGGTGATCACCTCGTTTGCAGCAGTTTCACATGTACTCCCTCCGGTCCTTTCTAGTTGTGCATACAAGTTTTGTCTGCAGTCAAAGTATCTCTACTTTGACCAATCTTATACAAAAAAGTATGCACTTTCACAATGTGCGAAGTAAAAAGGAACAGAAGGAGTACAAAGAGTTTGAGCAGCTTTTTAGCGTTTCTGTACATTGCAATCAAACACACAGGCCTGGCAATTCATAGAGAACATTCAAAACAATCGATGATTATGCATCTCAGCGACTCACATGTCAGAGGCAATATTTACTTCACAACTAAAGAATAAAGAAAAAATTGATCGACGCTGCTGACAGCAAAGGGCGTCCCATTCGAAAATATCAAATGCATGTCTTGCTAAAATCAATGAGCAAAATTTGACAAGGTTGTCCCATTCCAAAATATAAAATGCCTACGATTGTGGAATGGGCAGGGTTTGCCATCAGTTCGGACATTGATATGGCACCTCGTGCTAAATAAACCAGCTGTTCTTTTTGTGCAGTTCCACCAAAATCAACCAAATTCGCGCGTAGCTTGTATAATTTCGCCCTTATATGTTGCAACGCCTTGAACTTATCGGCACCTCCTTTCTTGTGGTGGAAATGAATGATTCGATGTATTCATGAACATTTTGTGCAGTTCCCATTGAAATCAAGCTGAGCACCCCTGTTTTGCACAAATACAAAAAAGTGATTAGTATAAAGCAAACTGTACTATGAATTGACAGTTTCAATAGGCACATACATGGTCCATGTAGAGCACACTTTTAGAAAAATGGAACTCACCAGAAAGAATCCTAGAACAACATTGTACTCGCGCATCACAGGAAAAAAATGGAGATTTGTCAGTCCTTATGAGCTGAAGTTAGTTTGGTCTTGTGGGGAGTAATGTAACCATCCTTCAACTGCTCCTTCTGATGAGAAGATAGACAGGGCTTCTTCATCCTGGCATAATCGGAACTAGTCACTTCACGTACTCCATATTCTTCTTCAGAGGAAGATGATCCTGTTGTGCAAAGGAAAGAGGACTACTAAATGCTAGCATCCCTGTTTGCACGAAAAAAAAGGAAAGGAAATATTTAAAACAACACAGATGAAGCACTTCTCAAGGACAATACCACTTTTTCATGACAGTATCTAAACAGTAGCACAACACCAATAGAGATGACAAAGCTCAATCATATGGATGAAATCAGTGGGCGAGTACCAACCTTTGTCAGGAGGCTTATTGTGTAGAGCATACAGATGAAGCACTTCTCCGGAACCATGTGTTGCTATCTACGGTGGTGGCCATGCTTACTATATACTCCTCGATTAGTTTAATGTTTCCAACATCTTCTTGTGCAGTTCCACTAAAATATATGGTATCTTCAAAGAAGATCCCTGTTTGCACAAGTAGAGATAATTACATATTACATTAAGAGTGGCATCAAATCAGTGGCAAAACAATTGCTCGTTCCAGCCATAGCAATAAATTAAGATGCAAAACTATATCATTACTTGTGTCATCACAGTTCCAGTGCTTCATTACAGCACCGGGAGTTGATTTTTGTTTTTCTTCTGCTTGTTCTTCCCCTTCATCACTTGGTTCAATAACAGACAAGCTTCGCCTTCAATGTAAGATTTGGCATGTCAATTAGGGAGCACAAGTATAGTACTAAACTTAATTTTCTGATGAAAGTGGCAAAATACAGGCCAGCAGTTGTGAAATATCCTTATCTTACCTCAATGGGATATCGGTGCACATACATATTGGAAGTCTTGTCTCCATTTGTGCAGTTCACTAAAATCAAGCAACATTATCGTACAACTAGCACAACATATGAAAGCACACTTCAGAATCATGTGAAAGAAGGCTAGTACTGACCTCTCATGATGCGGAATTCAAACAACTCACAAGAAGAAGATCTGAACCAAATTCGCCTTAACGGATAGGAAGTAAGATCTCCTCTTGTGCAGTTCCACTAAGATCAAGCAATCAAGCAACATTGTCGGTGTGACATTTTGGTTGAACTGCACAAAACACTCTTAAAACAAAAGTGTTTTGTGCAGTGCAACAAAAGGTCACAATGGCAACGAGGTGAAGTAGATAACCCTGTTTACACAGAGGTGCAAAGGAAACAATTAGTGGTCAATAACGGTGGATGACACAGAAGCCAACAAAAAGAAGCATCTACCTTATCTAAATGGGAAAGAAAGCAAGACAGTGGCATTTCTCAAACGGTGGCATTGATTAATATTAACATCGAGATTATATTAATAATAAAATTCGTTAAACATGTAATTTGCTTTTAACTGTGGCATTGCATCAATTTTCCAGCGGCATTATTAGAGGGTGTTTGTTTACAGGGACATTTTGGTGTAGGGACTAAAAAGAACTCCGTGTCAGTCCCATCTAAACCAAACAGGAGGGACTTTTAGGGACTAAAAGTGGGCATTTGGGACTAAAGAAAGAAGACCCCGAGGGAGTCTGTTTGGGACTTTTTCCAACAGTTGCCCCTGCCACGCATCGCACCTTGTCTCTATTAGTTCATTACTAGGGGTAACATGGTCTTTTAGCATGTCATTTAATAACCTCTAGTCCATGTTTAGTCCCTGGAACCAAGCAGGTAGGGACTAGGGAGTTTTTAACCAAACAGGGCCTTAGATTAACAACAGCTAATGAGTTGCACGGGACAGTGGACGCACCAGCACCATGTGCATCTACCGATGTACTATGGTCATGCAGAGTCTGTTGCAACAAAGAACAAACAACCAAGGAGCATATTTGTGTTGGTCATAGTTTTGTTATCTTTAGACACCTTTCCCTATGTGAGCGCAGCAAATCTAGTCCTGCTCAAACTCTACAGCCTTGTCCCTTCCTTTCCTTTTTGAACTAGTACTTTCGCCCCTTCCTTTCCTCTTTGAACCACATCCTAGATTTATGCGATACAACTTTCCCCACTACTTTCCCCCATTCCTTTCCTCTTTGAACCACGTCCTAGATTCATGCTATACAACTTTCCCCCTTCATTTCCTCTTTGAACCACGTCCTAGATTCATGCTATATACAACTTTTACCACTACTTTCCCCCACTCCTTTCCTCTTTGAACCACGTCCTAGATTCATGGTATACATGCAGCTAGAGCAATGCATGTGGAGTAAGTAAATTATACCTTAAGGTTCTTGGGGCGTGGTTCGGTGGGCGACGGGACAGCGGCGAAGAAGAAGGGGTCGGAGGCCCTCCCACGCCGCCGCTGGGTGGAAAGTGAATAGCTGCGCCGGTAGTCCCTCGCCAACGGCGACAGCGTTAAGCCTCCTTCCCTTCCCGGCGGACGGATCCTGCCAGCTCTTTGAGCAGCAGTGAGGGGAGAGAGAGGCCAACGAAGTCTTGTTTAGATCTGGAGAGGGCGAGAGAGTGTGAAGAGAGCAACTACAAGCGCTGAGGCTCCAGCGGGAGAGGGCGAGAGAGTGTGAAGAGAGCAACTACAAGCGCTGAGGCTCCAGCATGTATATATATACTGGAGAGAGAGAGTGAAGCGTGCAAACCCTAGAAAACATTTTGACCAGTCAAAGAATCCTCCTGGCACAAATTATGCTCAAGTGTAGTTATCGAACCCGAGACCTCAAGTTTGATGAGCGAATAGGCTAACCAGCTACACAACCCTCCCGTTATGTTCAACGAGAGGGAAATAACCTTTTATACATTCCTGCATTCGTGTCACAAGCATGCCGTGTTTTTTTTGTGTGTGTGGTAGTCATTGGGATTTCAATCATAATCGTGTCATGTGGCTTTGGTGGTAAGACTATCCACAGTGGTGCAGAAATAATGCAGCCTTAGTCACCTTACCTCTCTCCACGTAGTACGTTGGGTCCCACCAGTCAGAGGGTGAAACAAACAAATCAATAAGAAAAATTAAAAGCGCCAACGGTGTATCTTACCTCGCACATCTCGCTACTGCTCGAGAACACTATCCAATTGATCTCTCTATCCGCTCACGTACTATTTTAAGTGAATCCTTATTATAACATGCACACAAATTTTGGGCACTTGTATTCGACTTAAGTCAGTGTGCCACCGTATCTCGTATACTTACTACTCCCTCCGTCTAGGTGTAATAAGTCACGTTAGAAGGTGCAACGGGACCAAGGTGTGTGTGCGTGTGTGTGTGTGTGTGTGTGTGTGTTTAACAGCATGTGTGTGTTAGAGAGAGCGACAGATCGACCTACTCCTATAGAGAGATGTTGTGTAGTGTACGATTTTAGCCGCGAGAGTCGGTGCATCCTCTCGTTTCCGGGCGTGTCCGGTAGGGACATGCGGACAGCTGCCACGCCCGCTCCTGACCAGCCTGGCCCACCCAAAGCCCCTCCATCGCCCACGCGCGCTTCCCGCCCGAAACGGTCAGCGCCGCTCCAAAGAATCGGTGTCGCATTCATGCCCGGGCAGAGCGGACGCGACCTCTCACTGGCGCAAGAGTGATGGTTGCTTCGTCCGTCCAACTTACTGCTAGGTCTATGTGATTTGACGGCTCATTGGTGTTTATTAGTGAGGTGGTAGGACTGCTGGATGTCCCACGCTTTCAGTGAAAGGAGGTACTACTACTAGATTACAATTTTCTCCATTCTTACAGCGGAGGCATGCAAGAGCATTGAAAACACGCAGGCTCAGTGATTACATGGCCCACCTCACACTATCACCGTGCGACACCTAACTCTTTACATAGTACTCCCTCCGTTCCTAAATATTACTAGATGAGTCCCTGCGCGTTGCCGCGGAACAGCGGTATATCTCTCTGCGCAAAATTATCGATTTCATAGAATTAAAAAAACTCTATAACCGCATGACAAATGTGGTAGCCAAACTAAATAAACTCCCATCATCATTTAGATCATCCCACATAAGGAAAAAAGATCAGCCAACTCCTACTGCATAATGGGATTATATTTTTCTTTTTGACATGTTAATGGGACTTAAAAGCTCACTTACATGCATGCTACCGGTGCATGCTTGCATGCAGACATGTTGATGTGATTTAAAACCCACTCACATGCATGTGCCACGGTATTTCTGCATGCTTGCATGTGGCTTAGTGCGGAGCCTCTCAACGTCTAGATCAGACGACTATTATGGACTGATTTACTTCATCTAACGGCTACATCAATTTTGATGATGTGGCTCAAGGAGAGGATAGAGAATTCCTAGTAGTGGGGGCTAGCTATTACTAGTAGATAAGTCTCTGTAGAGATTCCACTACATACGGAACAAAATGAATGAATCTACACTTAAAATGCATCTATATACATCCGCATGTGGTTCATGGTGAAATCTCTACAAAGACTTATATTTAGGAACGGAGGAAGTACTAGTATATTACGTACTGTAATTTATCAGCGAGATAAATTTGTACAATGCTATGAAGCTTCCAGCTTCTATTACATGTATCTTGCGTCCAAGGTTGCCCGTTGCAACATTTCATCAAATACAAAGGAGACTAACATGCATGCTATTGCATCTCAATGATTGACAGATCATAGCAAATATGTACTCCCTCCGTTCCAAAATAAGTGTCTCAACTTTGTGCAAACTTTAGTACAAAGTTGTACTACTACTAAAGTTGACACTTATTTTGGAACAGAGGCAGCTAAAGAAAAAACGATCCATGCAGTCCCTAGCCCTTGAACCGTGAACCCTGACCAGGCTTCAATTTCCTGGCAACGTTCGAGCTTCCTAATAAATGAAGTTTGCAACCTTTTGACCATCGGATCATTTTGTGCAGTTTCACCAAAATCGAGATGAGCATCCCTGTGGCAAAGAAATTGAAGAAGCATGATTAGAATAAGATTACTGGGACTAGTTGATGATACATAAACTCATCACAAATACAGTACGTAGAAGGCAGTAGAGGTATGTGCGGGGCAAAGAAGTAGAGAAATATCCACAGGGAGTGATGTGGGCAGCTGGAGCAGTGGTGCAAGCCGGCTGTAAAGGGAGTTGTACCTGAGGGACGTAGCTCAACCTTGAGGAGGGCGGCGGGAGGCGGCAACTGCCCACGTCGCGGTAGTGAGCAAGGGACGAAGGCAACCTCACCGTCTTTGTGAGAGAGAACGGCGGGGACCCCTGATCGGGACGTGCCGACATGGGTTTTCGCCGTCGGCGACGGCCACCGCATCTACACTAAGCATCCACCCTTCCCCAAGCGGACGTGATCCGCCGGGATGTTAGAGATGTGGCCACAGTCGTTTTGTGCGAGAGACTATGAAGAGAGCAACCCCAGCAAGCAACCGTTTAGGCTAGCCCGTCCTGACTATGTATATAGTGGAGCAGTTTCCTTTTCTCTCCATATGAACCTATCATATTGCGTACGTGCCACTGAAGAAAAAAACTTTATTTATAAATGACGCGGCACCTACTACTCGTTCTCCTATAACCTTGCGCTTGGCATCTCCAAAATATTAACCTTGCGATTGGCTCTTCGCCTCTTCGGGAAGTCGAGCAATAATGGTAGTGCAGTATATATCGTTCTGGCTATATGAGACCGAATGAATTGTTGCACGTCCACCACGTGGGCGAGGGTCGAGGGGCGAGGGAGAGTGCTACATACGGAGCAAAATGAGTGAATCTACACTCTAAAATACGTCTATATACATCAGTGTTTGGAGTATGTACTAGTAGTTCATATTGAAATCTACTAAAGGACATATATATTCCAAACAATATGATATAATCTCTATAACCAAGGTAGTAAGGACGAGGAGTAAACGAAGGGAGTAGTAAATTTTTCTCCTCGTCCTGCGAGCCATCGCTCGCATGGGCGAGGGAGCGGGCGTAAGGCGGAGCAAGCTTCACCTCATCCTGCGAGCCACCGCGCCTGTGGGTGGGGGAGACGGCATACTAAGCAAGCTTCTCCTCGTTCTGCGAGTTGACGGGACACATCAAAAGTACTCCAGTGTATAGAGCCTTGCCACTAAGGTAGGCCCCACATAGTTTGCCTCTTTTTTTAACATAACACGTCAAGTCGCAATTTGTTTGTTCACCCGTGGTAGACGATCCTCCCTCCACCAAGTGGACAACCAGTACACGTGACAAATTACCACGTGGGCTGCCTTTTTCATACAGAAATGAGCTCCACCGTGTACCCGCGCGGGTGTGGTTGGGAAAGAGACGGGAGTACGTGCGTCGTGCATGCACCTCTTCTCTTCATGCACGTCCCCCACCTACGTGGGTGTGTGTGAGAGATACAAACCGCGTTCGTGGGTGTTTTTTGTTTTGGGGTGGGGTTGGGGTGGGGGGTTGATTTCGTGAATTATTTGTGGGAATATGTGTCGATGACATCTCAAACAAAATTTTGCATGCAATGTGTGTGAAATGGAGGCCTATCCATATCATACATAGAGGGTCGGGCAATCCACGAGAAGAGAGGGAGCGGTCATAGCTATCGATAGAGTCAAAGAGAGGATGAAGTGGGTGGGTGCCAGATCGATGAAGAGAGCCATCGAAATTGTGTGTGTGTGTGTGTGTGCAAGTCAAAGATATAGGGCGACTGGCCTACCGGAACGTTAGAGGGCACATGTCAAGTTTGTGTGTGGCAGGGAGACATGACTAGAGCACTCGATGTATCGGTGTGTGGGGGGGGAGGGGTAGGCAGAGGCCTAACTATAGAGGTAGAACGACTCGTATATGTGTTGAGAAGGAGAGACCCAACTATGTCTTGAGGGAGATCGGTCGACATCCATACATAACTGAAGGACGGGAAATATGATGGGACAGAGAGAGAGGAGAGAGAGAGAGGGAGGGAGCGGGAGGGAGAGGGGTAGAGTGCTGGATGGGTGATGGAGTTCCTTCTCGAAGATGGTGGGAGAGGCCTACTAGACAAACTGAGGGTGGAACTGCAATGTTATCAATAAGAGTGGGGATGTGTTTCTGTGTGTGCCTGTGCGTGATAGATCTGTCGGGACGCATCCATGGATGATGAAGGGGAACCATGTGTTTGGTAAGAAAACCTAACTAGATCGGTAGATCAATTGTTGTTTGTCGGAGGAAGGGAGAGACACAACTAATGAGGTAGATCGATTGACGTGTGGGTAAAAACGAGTTATAAGGACCTAGCTAGCTATATGTATAGCGAGAGATCGGTCGGTATACGTCCATTTGTTAGAGGCAAATAAGGCCCAGCGAGACGGATAGACAGAGAGAATGGAGCTAGGAGGTGGTGCGAGAGGCCCAACTACTAGCTAGATAGGGGGAGGAGTGTGCGGTTGTGAGATCGATGAAAAGAGGGGCGAGAGTTTACACGTGTGTCTGACCGTATGAGAGACACGAGGCAAGGACACATAGAGGAGATTGAAGGTGTGTGTGTATGTTGTAGGCAGGCATCGCTGGAGAGGTTTATCGATCGGTGTGTGTCGGAAAGGAGTTGTGGAGACTCTGGGAGAACGACCTAAAGAAAAAAATGAATGTGCCCGGTGGATAGAATGCCGAGGGAGGGGGAGGGCGAGGAGGGTGTGTGCATGCACGAGAGAAAGTTAGTGGTAGCTACAAAGATTAGAGGATTGTGTGGGTGTAAGAGACTAACAAAGATCATAATTTGATATGAAAGCGGATTCATATATTTGAATAGGAGATCATAGTGTTTTAAACATTGCATGCATGAATATAGCGGTGATACACGTGTTGTGCACATGTTATACCATAATGTGATAATGCATGGCATTTGCAACTCACAGCTAAATGCCGAACAATCTAAACCATACTATACATCAAACAATCTCACATTTTATTTGAATTTGTGATAATGTGTGGCATTTGCAGCTTACAACTAAATATCAAACAATCTAAACAATACTATATATTGAACATTCTCACATTTTATTTGAATTTGTGGTAATGTGTGGTGTTTGCAACTCACATCTAAATACTTGTAGGCGTAGGGGGCGGGGCACCATACATAATGTGATAAACACATTATACATATAAGACATGGTTTAGATTATGAAGATCTAGCTAGAGCTAGAAATGTAATGTGATTTGAAATCAAAATAAAGTGGATTCAAAAAATCTAGTTCGAGTTCATATAGTACACATAGTTCATATGTAACTCGAGACTAATCATGTGGTGTGCTGTGAAGATAATACACAAACGATGGTTTAACTTGACAATAATGATGATTGTAGATCTTATTAAAACAGAGAAACGAATTCAAATGCTTTGACTTCACAACAATCATTCCTGTAGATCTTATTCAAATAGAGAAACGAATTCAAATTTAGTTCATATTGAAGCGGTAGTATATACGTTTGGAATGCACTAAAACGTTCATTTGAGTAGTAGGTTGCATGCATTATACACGTAGCGAAATATTTTAATTGAACATAACATGAATTCAAAGTTTTGAATGACATTTGTAGTGCGCATTGATTTGGTACAGTACACGTTAGGCTTGTCCGGAAATTTCAACCCGCGCCTTGTTAGCCCGAAATATTTAAGATATATCTTTGTCTCGTTGTGCTCCGACAACTCCCTCCATCTCAACCCGCGCCTTGCTATTCTGAAATTACAACGCGCGCGAAAACTCCCACCTCCTGTGAAATCCCGACACGCGAAATGCCCGTGGTACCCCTGAACCGAAAGAACCGCCTCAAATCGGTGGGGGTACTTTCGTAACTTACCCCACATTTCGGACAAGCGCGTCTCTAAGCCATGGTTCCCCACTGCCATCCCATCCGCCCACCCATTCGTACACCGAGGCCGCGAAAACCCGCGACGAAACCCCACACCCTGCTCCGTCCGCCACCCAGCCGGAGCCTCTTCCTCGACGACGTCGTCCACAGCAACACCTCGACGTCCCTCATCCACCGTACCGGATGAGGATCCCTCGTCGATCTCATCGTCCCGCCGGTTCAGCCACCCCGTCCTCCACCTCAAAGGAGCTGCCCCGACGTTCCCCTCGTCTTTCGCGCCACCTCCATTCCCACATCGCCGTCTTCACCTGCACCACCGGAAGAGCATCATCATCACCGTTTTCTCGGATGAAGCTGCGGCCTAATCGGCGCCACCAAAGAGGTTGTACACTAATCGCCGCATTTCCTTCTTGATTCGATCTCACGGTGCTGCCGGCGCTCAGTCCTGAGCCGACACGGCGCAGCTCCATCCACGGCGGCGTCGCTGGCCACTTCCTCCACGGTGTTGCTCCCTCGGCGGCGACGTCCACATCAGTAGGAGCTGCTGCTGCTTTAGCTCTCGCTCGCGCTGCTGCTCTGCTCTTGCTCTCGGTCCCCTGCCTGGTCTGCTCTTGCTATTTCTCTTGCTCGCGCTGCTGCTCTCGCTCTTGCTCTTGCTTGCAATGCTGCTCCGATTTAGCTACACTTCAGTCGACTGAATCGACTTTTGGGTCAGTCGATTTTCAGGGGGTGGGGGGGCTCGCCGGGGTGAAGGAAGAACCAGCCGCAGCGGGG
>NC_057811.1:167517953-167543437 GCF_018294505.1 Triticum aestivum | reverse complement strand
TGGGGATCGCCGGAGAAAAAGCTCGGCACGGGGGGGGGCTAGAGGGATGGCCGGGGCGGCGGCGGACCGGCGGTGGGGAGTGTTTTCGGGGCGGGCGGGGCGGCGCACCGCCGGCCGCGGGCGGCGGGGGGTTGCTGTTTGGCCGGTGGTGGCTGGCGGCTCAAGGGGTGGAGGTTGAAGATGAACCGCAGGCCCTTGATTTCGTATCCAACGGCTGCAAAATCGACTGACCAGAGATGAAAAAGTCAGTCGACCGACGTGTAGCCTCACCTTGCTAGTGCATTCAGTTTCGATAGCAAAATTCAGTTTCGACAGCAAAATTCAGTTTCGACTGTTAAGTTCAGTTTTGACAGTTAACTTCAATTTCGACAGTTAAGTTCAGTTTCGACAGTTAAGTTCAGAGATGAGCGGCTGATGTATTTTACATCTAGCACTTTGTGGTTATGTATTTTACGTCATGTATTGGAGATGCTATTAGAATTCCACTCAGGTTAACGTTGTTTGTTGTCTCTCTTGTCCTGCTTCAGCCTCGGCGTCATACAACTCACCGGAGCTGCTCCAACGATGAAACCCTCCATCACAGCGGAGCAGTACCTCGGGCTCCATCTCCAGACGCCTAAGATCTTCTTCTCCTCCTCCGACAGCAAAGTCAGCCGGAGCATCCTCACCGGCCAACCCAATCATGCTGAGATCGACATGGCTTCGCCAAAGAGGTTGTACACTTGTTGCATCTCTTTTTTACTCTACATGTTATATATATTGTCCACTGAGCACACGGATTTGTTCCTTTAGTGTCTCCTTGAAAGAAAAAACCGTAGGAATTTTAATTTTCACTTGTCCCCCTTTTCAAATTCCTATTCATGAAGCACAAGACTAAGAGATAGTAGCATGATAGCATTATAACCATACATTTTCTTGTGGTTTGACTTAATCTCACCATGCTTCTTTACATCCTATGATCTTCCAATTGTTGTGAATCAAACACCCAGATTGGCAGAAATCCTGTGTTTTTAAATTCTCTGTTTTGCACATGCATTCCTATCCTATTCCTTTCTATTTCCTATCCCTGCATTGTTGGAATCCTCCAATTCAAACGAGCCCTTACAGAATTACTTCTCTTACAGATAGTTGTCAAAGAAAACCTTGCGTGGTTTGTCCTGCTCCTGCTGCGCCGTCGTCCACCCCAGCTCAGCTGCTCCAACGACAGAAGGGTCCAGCACAGCAGGGATCCGGCCTCCAGACTGTCTTTCGCCGCCTCAGATCTTCTTCCCCGCCGCTGGCAGCCATGAAAACTACATTACCATCATCAACCGAGCAGATGACCTCGAGGACTACACGGGTCTGCAAGAGAGGTCGCACTCTTTCGTGTCTGCTTACGTTCTGCATCGCTTAATATTACATGCTACTTTATCGTCCTGTTCACCGATTAAACTCTGAGTCAGCTCCAAACTAATGGTCAAACTTGAGTTTTTAAATGGTTGTGGGGTACATATCGGGGCCGCTATCAATAGTATCTATCTACTATCTGGTTAATCTCCGGTGTCTACTATGAGTTTCATGTTGGGTGGGAAACAAACAGTAAAGAAGCCATTATCTGTATTTTTTAACTGAAGCCATTATCTGCCTGCTATTATTGGTTTTGGGTCTATCCACAGGTTGCTACCATCACTCTGAATTTCTGCATGCACTCCTTACATAATCTTATTGTAAACAATGGAACTGAACATGTAGAGCAAAAGAGACGAGCCTTGCGTGGCAATAAAATTTCATGCAGACGGCGCTCCATGGTAGGCGCAAAGGCAGCCCCCCCTCCACGCATTTCGGATTGTAATCGAGAGGAAGATATCTGTTCTGAGGGGGATTCAGGAGGAGAAGACAACTCCTATTTACCCCCTGAGGTCTTCGCTCTAACTTGGCATGCTGATGTTGGTTATATCATGCATATGGTGTCTTGCATTGCTTACTTTATACATCAAATATGTCATCTGCTTAGTTTAGACATCCTTTGTGCAAATGCCGTCTGTTTCGTTTATTCATCGTTTATGTGAATTATGCAACGCCATCTTGTTTAGCGAGGCATCATATATGTGAATTTTGCAATGCCATCCTGCTTAGCCAGTCATCTTATATGTAAATTATATCAGGCCATCCTTTTTTCGTTACATATTACATTTGTCAACAATGTTAGTACATTCAACTGCTCTTCGTGTGCATTAGCCATTTGACACGGTGATGACAAATTCTGGAGTGAAAACAAGGTCTTCAAAGCAGACTATGCTATCTGACGAAGCACATATCTCGCTGGTTACGGATAGCTCCTCAGAGGAGGATTCAGAGACAGATGACCAGTCCTATTCCCCCCCCCCCGAGGTGTATGCTCTAACTTGGCAGGGTTATGTTGCTCATATCGTGCGTATGGTGTCTCGCATTGCTATGTCATTTGATTAGTTTAGACATGCTTTGTGTGAATGCCGCCTGTTCAGTGTCTAATTACCATATATGTGAATTATGCATTGCCATCTTGTTGCAAGACATTATATATGTGAATTATACAATGCTATCTTGTTGCAAAGGCATTATATATGTGAATTATGCAATGCCATGCTATTTAGCCAATCATCATGTATGTGAATTATATCATGCTATCATTTTTTTGTATTACGTGTTCCATTTGTCGACAACGTTTGTATATTCAACTACTCTTCCTGTGCATCAGCCATTTGAAGCGGTGATGGAAGTATCTAGAGTGAAAACAAGGTATTCAGAGCAGACAATGCTACCTGCTGAAGCAGACATCTTGCTGGTTACAGAGAGCTCCTCAGAGGAGGATTCAGAGACTGATGACCAGTCCTATTTCCCCCCTGAGGTCTATGCTCAAACTTGGCAGGGTTATATTACCCATGTCATGCATGTTGTCTTGCATTGCTTAGTTTTTACATCATATATGGATTGCCATCTGCTTACTTGCTTACTATATAAATCATATATTTGAATTATATCATGCCATCATGTTTACATAGTACATACACATCATCTATCTGAATTATGGCATGGCAATCCATTCAATAAAGACATCATATAGTTATATCATCTCATCCTGTTTAGTGTTTACAGTCATCATATTTTGAATTATGGCATTCTATCCGTGAATGTATGTGAATTATGGCGTGCCAACCTATTTAATAAACACATTATATAGTTATGTCATGTCATCCTGTTTACATAGTCTCATATTTTGAACTATGTCTTTCCATCTTTTTTAGTTAGCCATCATAATGTGAAATTGTGTCATGCTATCCTGTTTAGTTAGCCATCATATATGTGAAATTGTGTCATGCTATCATGTTTGGTTAGACAACATAAATATGAACTATTTCATGCCCTCTTTTATTCCCCACTATCCATTGCACCTGTCTATCATACAATGTCGATACTTTCAATTACTTTTCTTGTTTATCAGCCATTTGAATTGGAGAGCGTGATAGCAGTATCTAAGGGAGTAACAACACGGTCTTCAGAAAAGATAGCGCTACCAGTTGATGCAGATAGAACCACGGTTGTACTTGCCCAAGGACCAGATCCACCACACATAACCCAGACTCTCGCAGATTGTACCCCTACCCAGTTGGACAGAGAACCAGCTACACCCCTTCTAACCCCAACCCCGGCAGATAGTAACCCAGTTCCAGTTGACACAACACCGTCTCCACCACAGAGCACCCAAACACGAGCAGTTAGTAAGGGAACTGCAGTGCCCAAAGCACGAGGACCACGACTCCGAATCCCAACTCAACGCTTAAAGGAGAAGAAGATTTGTTCTCAGGTCAGGTTCTGTAGCTATGGTTCATACTCCTTTGCTCTTGCATTACTATATTTACTCATACCAACTATTTTCAAATTTGAAGGATGGAATTGAAACTCCAATGGTGCAACAGGTATGTTTTAAACCTGTTTCTTTAACTGGTTTGCTGTTGTAACCTACTCTATGTTGAATAAACAGTTATGTTCTCATGTCATGCACATTACAAGTGTTGTTATTGCTCTATAGTTACCCACACTTATATTCTGTCTATTCTGCTTTGTCTTGAACAAATATTATTTGAACTGTGTCTCTATCTTGATTTGGCAACAAAAACTAGAATGATATAGACCATAAAGTGACCATGGTACATAGATATATGTTTGTTTCATGTTGTTATCCTGTCCACTTTACTACTGAACTCATTTACCAAAATGAGTTTCATATACAACATGGTAAACATGTGATGTGTCTGCTTGTTTCTCTTTTAGAATGCGGACAAAATATTACCGTGTTATCCAATGGTAAAGGAAGTAATGCAGATAAGGTTCAAGATAGTGAGACATCCCTGTTGGTCTCCAAGAAAGCTGATAAAAACTATCTTGACGACAGTGAGGGAACCCAAAAGTCCTGTCTTGATGTAGTGTTCGAGTTACTGGCCACTACTGCTGGCACAAGCTCTTCGAACTCGCTGCCTGAATCAGTTCGTCTTCTTGAGTCTCAACTTCAAGTTGAAAGACATCGATCAGATGTGCTGCGATAGGAAGCTGAAGGACTGAGGAAGTCCCTGCAAAATTCAGATGCATATTTTCTGGTGCAACAGCAAGCGCTGGAGGATTTAAGCGCCAAACAAGAGAAAGTTAATAAGCTTGCTAAGCATCTTGCCAACATTATGGGTACCCAGGATATTGTTTCTTGAGATCTTCTGAAGTGGTTTCAGTTCTGGATTTGTTTTGCTGCGGCATTTATTTGCGTTGGTCGCCAACTTTGACAACCAGTGTATATGATATGCTGCTTTGTTCCCTATATTTGCACTGGTGGCGAACTTTGATGCCCAGTGGATGTAATATGTGTAATAGCCGTGATAGCCTAGCGTTAGTTGCTTGCTTATTTATTTCCTTGTTGTCTTGTTTATTTGTTTGCTTGTGGTCATTGCAGTTCTTTTTCCGCGGTTAGCTAGTGGCTGCAATAACCTATTTTTTAAAACTAGGCCACAATAACCATGGGCTAATATTTACTGTAGTGACACTGGGCCTCCTACTGGCCGTAGAAATAGTGGGCCTTCTACGGGCCGTAGAAACAATGGGCCTTCTACGGGCCGTAGAAACAATGGGCCTTCTGCAGGCCGTATCCTCAATGGGCCTTATACGGGCCATATGATTGATTGGCCAAACATGGGCCAAACAGACCGCATTATGGCCGTAAACGGGCTAGAGTTGGAATCGTCCGTTCATGGGCCGACCATAACGGGCCATCGTTAATAGGCCGTATTTGGTGATGCTATGAAAATGGCCCAACAGACTAACGGTCCACAAACGGGCCGACTGTAACGACGGGCTGAATTTGGCCCACAAGCAGAAAATGATAGTAACGGGCTGTAAGTAACCGAATGCTGCAAATGAGCCCAAGAATAAATGGGCCCTCAGAAGGCCGAAAGTTAACTTGGGCTGGAAACGGCCCAACGGAATAACGGGCCGTTAATGGGTATAAAGTGATACACTGTTCATTACGGGCCAGTTTCAGCACGGGCCGTTAATGGGTGTAAAGTAATACACTGTTCATTACGGGCCAGTTTCAGCACGGGCCGCTAATGGGCCAAGAGTTACAAAGGGCCTCATATGGGCCGAAAGACGTCATGGGCTATACATGGGCCAGAAGTGAAAACGGGCTGGAATCATATTGGATGGCCCAGATGACGCTACTGGGCCTAATTCGGATAGGGCGTAACGGGCCTTGGGTTAGCGGGTTGTAAATGGGCTATATGCGAGCAGGCCGTTAACAGGCTTTCCATGGGCCCGCCCGCCAGCTTTTGACCAAGTCAAACGGGCCGGCCTTTTCACAGGAATGGGCCATTGTTGGGCCGTGCCACGTGTCGACGTATCATAGGCGCCTTCTGTCCAGTGAGTGGATGACATCTGCCCCAACGATGAGCCGACACGTGTTTCCTCTAGCCAATGATGATTTTACACGTGGAAAATCCCCATTGGTCGGGGCTGTTAACGGGTTATCGGATCCAAAACCCGACCCGATAGCTTAACGGCGTTTCGTTACGGTGGATGCCACGTGTCGGTCACCCTTGACGAAAGCACTTCTGTGACGCGCGATTTATCGTCATGGAAGTGGACACTTCCGTGATGATAATTTTGGTAATGTCATCGAACACTTCTACGACAGCACAGGTACGACTATCTTGATTCTGTCATAAATTTGTCATGGATGTACATGCATGACAAAAAACGCGACCTACTGTGACAAACACGTATCATCACGGAAGTGTATTTTTTTGTAGTGGTGATACTAGCAGCATCCTTAGATGAGGAATTAGTGATGGCAGAGACAGGTGAAGAATTTGCAGCAATACATTTGAACTTTCAGGTGAAGAATTAGCAGATTCACGTTCAATGCACTTCAAACATGGTGGAATGAATTCTTCCTGAGCGACGCTGATCTGTTGAGCAAGTAATGAATCTCGCTCCTTTTGAAGATCATCATAACTCACCCTTAGCTTTTCAAGATCTTGCTTTCTTTGAAGAAATTCATAAGAAAGCTTCTCATGATCAGATAAGAGAGTGTTATGATGAATCTGAAGGTTATCAAACTTGGACTGAAGTCTCTGAAGATTTTCAGTCAAAGTTTTAGTGTGATCCATTTCTTCACCCAACATATCATCGCTCTTGTCTAGCATATTTTGAACATTTTCAAAAGCCTTTTGTTGTTTTACAGCAATCTTAGCAAGTTTAGAGTAGCTAGGCTTGAGGTTTTCATCAGATTCATCCTCACTTGATTCAGAGGAGGGATATTTGAGTACCTTGGAACCCTTTGCCATGAAGCAATAGGTGGGAGCGTAGTCATCATCATCATCATCAGCCATGTTGGGGAAGTCATTCTCTTCAGAGTTGAAGATGGACTTGCTGACGAAAGCTATAGAGAGGGCTAGGCTCGCCACATCAGATTCTGACTCCTCAGATGCCTCCTCTTCCTCATTTTCCTCAGATTCAGCCTCAGAGTCCATTTCCTTGCCAATGAATGCCCAAGCCTTCTTGGAGCTGCTCTTCTTGTGAGATGAAGACTTCGAGGATTTTGATGAAGAGGAATTTGAAGATTTCTTCTTCTTCTTTGAATCATCAAAACTGTAGTCCTTGTACTTCTTCTTTGATTCCTTTTCCCACTGAGGACAATCTTGAATGTAGTGACCGGGTTTCTTGCATTTGTGGCAAAGTCTCTTCTTGTAGTCACGGGATGAGGAATCCGATCTTATGTCATCACTTCTTGAGGATTTTCCAAAGCGACCACGTCTTGAGAACTTCTGGAATTTCCTCATGAGCATTGCTAGCTCCTGGCTCAGTTCTTCAGGATCACCAAGGCTGCTACCAGAATCCTCACCTTCGGATTCAGATACTGCCTTGGCCTTCAGTGCGCGTGATTTGCCATAGCTCGGTCCATAGAGATCTCTCTTCCCAGCAAGTTGGAACTCATGGGTGTTTAGCCTCTCGAGGATATCAACGAGATCAAGTGACTTGTAGTCTCCACGCTCTTGTACATCAGTGCAAGCGTGTCAAATGAGGAATCAAGCAATCTAAGCAATTTATTCACCACCTCATGGTCGGTGATGTCAGTGGCACCAAGTGCTTGAAGCTCATTTGAAATGTCAGTGAGGCGATCAAAGGTTTGCTGAATATTTTCATTGTCGAGTCTTTTGAAGCGGTTGAAGAGATTGCGAAGAACGTCAACTCGAGAGTCACGCTGAGTTGAGACTCCTTCATTAACCTTGGACAGCCTATCCCAGATAAGCGTTGTTGTCTCCAAAGCACTCACTCTGCCATACTGCCCTTTACTCAGATGGCCACATATGATGTTCTTCGCTTAAGAGTCGAGTTGCTTGAATCTCTTCACGTCAGCAGCGTTGATGGTAGGAGTGACAGAGGGAACGCCATTTTCCACAATGTACCAGAGATCGTTGTCAATTGCCTCAAGATGCATTCGCATCTTATTCTTCCAGTAGGGGTAGTCCGTCCCATCGAAGGTAGGACACCCAGCAGAGACCTTGATCATACCTGCGGTCGACATAACTAAAACTCCAGGCGGTTAAACCAAAATCACACAGAACAAGGGAGTACCTGGCTCTGATAACAATTGAAAGTGCGTTAAGTCGACTAGAGGGGGGTGAATAGGCGATTTTTACAAATTCGTCACTGAGGAATTTCAGGGTGAGGAAATTCCTAAGTCACGAACAACTAGCAACGGAATAAGTACTCAGATGCAAGCATAACAGAACTGAAGCACAATCATCATGATGAAATGAAAACAAGCACAGAGTACAGAAAGCGTACTCACAGGATAAGCAGGCAGAAGACAAACTGACTGAAGAAATTGAACTGATGAAATTGAGAAAGTCTTCAGTCAAAGTCTTAAAATAGTAGTGATCGAGTACACAACGCAGTAATGAGGAAATGAAAGGGTTGAGGAAATAGAACCAGTTAGCTCGGTGAAGACAGTGATTTGGTAGACCAGTTCCAACTGTTGTGACAGTTGTACGTCTGGTTGGAGCGGCCAGGTATTTAAATCTTAGGACACGCAGTCCTCACTGTATTCTCCTTGAGCTAAGATCACAGAGACCTCGCCCAATCACTCGTGGTAAGTCTTCAGGTGACTTCCAAACCTTCACAAACTCGGTCACTCGACGATCCACTATTTCCTCTTGGATGCTCTAGACCATGACGCCTAACCATCTGGAAGATGCACAGTCTTCAAAGGTAACAAGCGTCGGATCCACACAGGAACAATCTCTTCAGTGATGCTCAATCACTTTGGGTTTGTAGGTGTTTGGGTTTGGGTTTTCCTCACTTGATGATTTTCGCTCAAAGTCCTCGGGGGATGGGATGCCCTCAATGACAAGTGTCAGTTTCTCTCGGAGCAGCCAACCAGCTAGTGGTTGTAGGGGGCGGCTATTTATAGCCTAGGGAGCAGCCCGACATGATAACACATAAATGCCCTTCAATGATATGACCGTTGGGTGGATAATATATTTTGGGACAGCTGGCGCATAGCACAGCAACGGTGGGAAATTTGAGGTTCAAATTCCTCCGGGCTATCATGTTCCTCACTTGTAGGCAATCCACACTGGCGAATTCCTAACTCCTCAGTCAGAACAAATTCCCCATAGACCAGAAGATCTTCGTCTCTGTCACTGAAGAAATTGACTGAACTGTATGAGATTTCCAATGGCTTCACTCGAAAGTATTGGTAGGTGTAGGATTTTGAGTTGAGCATCACATGGAAACTTTTCCTTAGTTTTTCCTCGACCCCCTTTAACAGTACGGTGTTTCCTATGACTCAAGAAAGAGAAAATGAAACTACAAAAATAAAAGTCTTCATGCTTCATGTTCCTCGCATGAATACCAAGTCTTCAGGGTCACACCAATTTCTTCACTTTCAAAGTCTTCAGAAAGCCAAAGTCTTCAGTTGAAGACATTCATTTTTAGGGGTCAACTTTCTCTGTAAATATCAAACTCCTTATAGACTTATAGACCTGTGTACACTCACAAGCGCATTAGTCCCTTAACCTATAAGTCTTCAATACACCAAAATCACTAAGGGGCACTAGATGCACTTACAACCGCGTGCAAGAGAAAATAAATAAGCGATGTAGGGGGGGGCAACTAAGATTGCATGCATGCACAAGCACACCCAGATCATTGCATAAGCACTTCATGAGCATTTGCATATGCATATAGATAGGATTGCATCCTGCATTCATTCTCATCTGCATGGAGTTGCAGGTTCTTGCCGTGAACCTGGCTTCGACAAAGGATGAGAAGATTGCACGGCACGGCGATCCTTGGCAAGCCAAACAGATAAGTTCACCTCTTGTCCATTAGTATTCTGTAAAGCTACAACTTTGCATGAGAAAACCTTGCCTCCCTCTTTGAAACTTAGGTGCTCCCATCCATGAATCGAATGTTGCTTTGGTCGAGGTGGTCGCAGTGGCCTTTGGGAAAAAGGAGTTGGCAGGGGGCTGGCCCCTCTGTCTGTGCCCCGGCAGACATAGTTCTCCGGCAGACAAAGAGGGTGCCGGCAGGATATCCTGCCGGGGAAAACTCGTTTATTCTATTAAAGAGGCACTTTGCCTCTGCATGGACATACACATGCACGAGTTCCCGACAAGATTCATCTTTTTCATTCATATGCAGTTACAAGTACAAGCATTACAGAATACGAAGATGGACTCAAGAGATTACATTATTTGAATTAAAATTTGGCGATTGCCTACAGGTTTAAGATTGAAAAAAGATAAGTGCCCCGTGATGCCCTTTCTTGTCCCTCTCCTCCTAGGTGCAGCCACCGAACGTGAGGAGGGCAAAAGGAGCGCCAAGGCGAAGGCCCAGACCGCTCTCATCGGGCTCCAGGGGAGGTAGCCCGGGGGAAGCGGAAGTGCGAGGGAACGCCTCGATGGAGAGCACGGCGGAAGGCGACCCCATCAACCACCATCACCAGGGCCAGCAGGACTCGCAGGGCTAACGAAGCTGCAGCCCGAGAGGAAGCCTGCCGGGGTCCAGCTGGAAGGCTGCTGGTAGAGCCCGGCAGCACCATCCACACCTCTGCATCCAACTCCCCGGCAAATCACATTGCCAGGACAAGATGCAGATGCAGATGATGGTGCTGCCGCCTGATGAAGATGGTGCAGGCGAAGATCAGCCGGAGTCAGAGTCGTCGCCCCTCTGCCTGTTGTCGTCGTCATCGCCATCACTGTCCTCCTTGTCGCTTTCGCTCGAGGAGGAGCTTTCGTCGTCGGTCGAGCTCTCCACGTAGCACCCTAAGCAGCCTCCCGAGTGCCCAAAAATCTTGACGGAGAGCAGGCCACTCTCCATTAATTTGAAATGGAGAATGTGCCCCTCCGAAAAGCTGTGGGCACGGGCAAAGGTCTTCCAGCCGCGATGGAGGTACATGACATGGGGGGCAGGGAAGTCGACGTCAACCCTCATGCTCCCAACCCCACAACCCCTCATGTGCAGCCTCAGGGCGCGCGGCTGCTCGAGTTCCATCTCCTGCGCAAAGAAGGATGGAAGACGAAGGCGACTACACATGGGCTTATATAGCCTAATGATGAACTCTTGAGGTTGGTCCCCGACATGGCCTTCCATCGGGGGTGGAGCCACCAGTGGAGGCACCACCGTGGCGCTGCCCCGTCCTCCTCCTCGGGCACCACGGCGACCACGACCACGCCCCCTTCCTCCTCTCCTCGCGGATGATTCCACCGCCTCAGGGTCCAGGGGAGGAGGGGCACGCTGTCGAGAAGAAGTCCTCGTCACCGTCACCGGAACTCCACCACGCCCTCGCCCTCGTACCATTGCCAGGTGAGAAAGATCACAGAGGAGAAGGAAAGGCGTGTGCTGAAGAACACTGGCCCTTTTTATAGGGAAACGGGGCAAAGGGCTAACCCCTCCTGCGGGAGACAGCCGCCCCTCTCCCCCAATACAGCCTCTCTACACCCACTATGGCTCTGAGGGTCGAGGCCGCCCCTCTACCCCAACCATCGACGCTTGGGTTTCAGCTACAACACTCCTCCCCGTGCCCTCCGCATCCGCCACCTACCACGCCCAATGCATGCGGAGCACGTGGCGAGGTGCGTGCGGGACGGGGGCTAGTGGGATGGCAGTTTTTGCCCCGTGATCATGGGGCGAGGAGAATCCGTGGGCCACGTTCCAAGTTCTTCCACGACACCACGCACCGCGCGCGTGAAAATCATAAACCGCCCCGGAATCAAGACTACCATGACAGCAATGGAAAACTTCAAAGGGGCCAACTCCTTCAGCAGCCCTGCCTGTGCACTTATTAGGCCCTACCTCACCGACGCTCCGCAGCGCGATCGGGGGAGGCTCGGGGGCTTCTGTCAGTGCAACAGACCCCGGGTATGTTGCCCAACTGTGCACGGGCACAAGATCAAGATTGAATCACCAGCTCACGATAGGGATTGAAGAACCAAGAGACTTGAAGAACCAACATGCAACTCGGAGAGATCGAGATCGAGCCAAAGGAACAGGATATCAGCAAGAGAAGGGCCTCCCTCGCCGGGCAGGCGAGCCCGGCAAGGGGCTAGGCCACCACCAGAAGCAAGCAACCAAGACTCCCTGGCAGCACCTGCCGGGGCTTGCAGGGCCTGAACCACCCCGCCAACCGTGCAAGTACGACCCACGTCGTCAATCAGTGTGGTGTCAAGCCGCAAGGTGATTAAGTGGCAGCATTTGCCACGTGGAAGCCATCTCCTACAAAAGGAACCCACAGGTGACACCCGTTCAGCGATGTGTCAAGAGAACAGGTGCGGAGCTGGCGAGATAAGCCCGGCAAGCCTTGCCGGGCAGCTAGTGATGTGACACTGAGCGGTGCATTTAATGCACCCTGCCAGCCCGCAAAGTTAGGTATGATAGCTCTGTTTGCTATCATATCAGTGGGTAATGACTGTTTTGCCACTGTGGTGACCCCTTAGTCTATAAAAGGAGGCCCATGGCAATCGTAGGAGGGGGTTAGAGGTTTGGAAACTTGACAAAACCCAAGTCACCATACGCTTGTGGTCACCGTAGCCCTGAGGCAGGCCTTGCCGGGCAAGTGTACCACGTTCATTTCCACCACCAATCGACCAAAGCAGGAGTAGGGTCTTACGCCTCGCGGCGGCCCGAACCTGGGTAAATTGCTTGTGTGCACTTTGCCGTGTTGTCGCGCGCTGGTCTGCTCTTTATGCAACGCGACGCCCCCCGCCGAACCAGCAAGGGGCCACCCAGTCCCATAGATGGCCGCGGATATCCGGCGACAATAACGTAAGCAGACATGGAAGAGTGCGACCTCTCTTGCGGACCCGTGTAGTCCTCAAGGTCATCTGCTCAGTTGATGATGGTAAAGCAGTTGTCGTGGCTGCCGGCGGAGGGGAAGAAGATCTGAGGCGGCGAAAGACAGTCTAGAGAGCGGATCCCTGCCGAGGGAGTCCTGGATTAAGGGGTCCTCGGGCGTCCAGACTGTTGGACATGGGCCGGACTGATGGGTTGTGAAGGTACAAGACCGAAGACTCTCTCCCGTGTCCGGATGGGACTCTCCTTGGCATGAAAGGCAAGCTTGGCACCCGGATATGAAGACTCCTTTCTCTGTAACCGACTTTGTATAACCCTAGTCCCCTCCCGTGTCTATATAAACCGGAGGGCTTAGTCCGTAGAGACGATCATAATCATAGTCATACAGGCTAGACTTTTAGGGTTTTAGCCATTACGATCTCGAGGTAGATCAACTCTTGTAATACTCATATTCATCAAGATCAATCAAGCAGGAAGTAGGGTATTACCTCCATAGAGAGGGCCAGAACCTGGGTAAACATCGTGTCCCCCGTCTCCTGTTACCATCAACCTTAGACGCACAGTTCGGGACCCCCTACCCGAGATCCGCCGGTTTTGACACCGACACCTGTTGTGGTGAACCCTTCCATCGTTGGAGCAACTGAGCTAGGGTGGAACACAGCGCAGCAGGAGCGGGACAAACCACACAAGGTTTTCTTTGACACATATCTGTAACAGAAGTAATTGTCTAAGGGTTGTTTTAATTTGAGGATTCTAACAATGCAGGGATAGGAAATACACAGGAATAGGATAGGAATGCACATGAATTAATGTTGATGGAGACTTCAACCCACGAAGGGCGACGGTTGCGCGAGTCCACAGAGGGCTCCACCCACGAAGGGTCCACGAAGAAGCAACCTTGTCTATCCCACCATGGCCATCGCCCATGAAGGACTTGCCTCACTTGGGTAGATCTTCACGAAGTAGGCGATCTCCTTGCCCTTAAAAACTCCTTGGTCCAACTCCAAAATCTTGACGGAGGCTCCCAAGTGACACCTAACCAATCTAGGAGACACCACTCTCCAAAAGGTATAGATGGTGTGTTGATGATGAACTCCTTGCTCTTGTGCTTCAAATGATAGTCTCCCCAACACTCAACTCTCTCACACAGATTTGGATATGGTGGAAAGATGATTTGAGTGGAAAGCAACTTGGGGAACGCTAGAGATCAAGATTCTTGTGGTTGGATTGGAATATCTTGGTCTCAACACATGAGTAGGTGGTTCTCTCTCAGAAAATGAATGCTGGAAGTGTAGGCACGTTCTGATGGCTCTCTCCACGAGTGGAGGATGGGTGGAGGGGTATATATAGCCTCCACACAAAATCTAACCATTACACACAATTTACCAAACTCAGTGGGACCGAATACTGAAACTCGGTCAGACCGATTTAGTTCAAAATGTGAACGTTAGGCTTTTCGGTGGGACCGACATGTCAACTTGGTGGGACCGATTGTGTTAGGGTTAGGGCATAACGTAATCTTGGTGAGACCGATCACATGAACTCGGTGAGACCGATTTCTGTAATAGGCAAACGGAGAGTTGGTCAGGAAAACTCGGTGGGACCGATCGCTCATTTCGGTGAGACCGAAACGTTACAAAAAGGAAACAGAGAGTTTGCATTGCGAACTCGGTAGGGCCAATCGCTCATCTTGGTTAGACCAAAACATTACGAAGGGAAACAGAGAGTTTGCAATCCCATCTCAGTGAGACCGAGATCCCTATCAGTGAGACCGAACTGATTAGGGTTTTTGTCTATGGCTATGTCAAATGAACTCGGTGGCGCCGAATAGATCAAATCGGTGGGGCCGAGTTTGACTTTTGGTTTGGGACATATGTGGATATGAGAAAGTTGTTGAGGGATTTTGGAGCATATCACTAAGCATTTTGAGCAAGCAAGCCATTAAGCAACACCTCATCCCCTTTTAATAGTATTGGCTTTTCCTATGGACTCGATGTGATCTTGGATCACTAAAATGAAAATGTAGAGTCTTGAGCTTGAGCCAATATGTGTCCTTAGCATTTTGAGGGGTCCACATCTCTAGTCCATGCCATGCCAATCATTGAACTTTCTGAAATGATTATCTTGAAAGAATATTAGTCCAATGAACTATATGTTGTTAAGAATTACCAAAACCACCCAGGGATTAGTTGCACTTTCACCCACCATTTGCTATTTTTCCAGAGAGAAGCCACTAGTGAAATCTACGGCCCCCAGATCTATTCTTCAATATATTTGCCTTTGCGGTCTATTTTCCTTTGCTTTTATTTTCAGATCTATTAAACCAAAAATACAAAAATACCTTGTTGTACTTTATTTTATTTGGCGTTCGATCTATCAAATTATTACAACTTTTTCCCGTCCACATGCCAATTTCTGGCGCCGTTACCCGAAAGGGGTTGACGACCCCTTTAATACGTTGGGTTGCGAGTAATTGTTATTTGTGTGCAGATGTTGTTTACGTAGTGTTGCTTGGTTCTCCTACTGGTTCGATAACCTTGGTCTCATCACTGACGGAAATACCTATCATCGCTGTGCTGCATCATCCCTTCCTCTTTGGGGAAATACAGACGTAGTCTAGCAGACATCAAAAGAAATTTCTGGCGTCGTTGCCGGGGAGACATCATCAACATCTACCAGGTTCCTAATCACAAATCTCACCTCCTCGCAATTTACATTATTTGCCATTTGCCTCTCGTTTTCCTCTCACCCACTTCACAAAAATTTGTCGTTTTATTCGCCCTCTTTTTTCATTCGCTGTTTTCTTGCCGGATCTGTTTTTGAGTCCAATCTTGTTGCGTAGTCACGATGACTCAAGAGAACACCAAGTTGTGCGATTTCTCAAATACCAACAACAATGATTTAATTGGCACTCCGATTGCTCCCGCCACTAGTGCGGAATCTTGTGATATTAATATTGCTTTGCTGAATCTTCTTATGATGCTAAGGAATTGCCCAACTCATCGTTAAATCTTTGGATGATCATACAAAAAAAATTGCGGGGCTGAATTTTTTTCTTGTAATCTTTTAGATTCCGCCGCGGGTGGTACTTTTATGGAAATTACTTTGGGTGAAGCCACCAAATTGCTTGACAATATTATGGCAAATTATTCATAATGGCATACCGAAAGAGCTCCTACTAGTAAAAAAGTTAATTCGGTTGAAGAAATTTCTTCTTTGAGTGAAAAAGTTGATGCTCTTATGAAATTGGTTGCTAGTAAAAGTGCTCCTATTGATTTCAATGATATGCCTTTGTCTACTTTGATTGAGAAAAATAGTGATGCCGTGGATGTGAATTTTATCTCGCGAAACAATTTCAATAACAATGCTTATAGAGGTAATTTTAATCCTAGGCCTTTTCCTAGTAATTCCTCTAATAATTATGGTAATTCCTATGGAAATCCTTCTTATAATAATAATAGGAACACCTCTCATCTTGAGAATAATGTTAAAGAATTTATCAACACTCAAAAAAATTTCAACAGTACAATGGAAGAAAAGTTGAATAAGATTGATGATTTGTCTAGAAGTGTTAATAGAATTTCTCCTGATGTAGAAAATCTCAAGATGAAAATTTTTGTTCCTAGGGTTGAGGAATCAATTAAAGCTCTTTATGTTTCTATGGATGAAATTAAGAAAAGAACCGCTATGCTTAGAGCTAGAAGAGAATTTTTAGAAAAAGCGTTTTCTAGTGATTGCTTTCATAAAAGTGATGAAGATCTTAAAATGATTGGTGTTTCTTCTATTGATTCCTTGTTTAGTAAAATTAAGATTGATGAAAAAGGGATTGACGAAGTGTCGGGTGGTTGGTGGACATATGCCAACGGGTGGCTTATCATTGTGGGTGCCAATAAGACGTCGTCGGTGCCTGGAAACGGGATGAGGCGTAGACATGCACGCCGGCGGATCTTACCCAGGTTCGGGGCTCTCCGAGGAGATAACACCCCTAGTCCTGCTCTGCGGGGTCTCCGCATGATCACTAGATCAGTAAAGGTAGCTACAATCGCTCCTAGAGCTGTTGGGTTCAAGGGAGAAGAAGAACAAGGCAAGCTCTCACTTCTCTCTATCTATGGTGTGTGTGCTATGCTTAGAAGCCAACCCTTTGCATGGGTGCTCCGGGGGGTTTATATAGGCCTACCCCCCGGGGGTACAATCGTAATCCGGCTGGGCTCTGGTCCCAGCCGTCAGTGTCTACGCTCGCCGGCTTCTCCGCCGGCTGTTGGGTCCCGCCGACTGGTGGGTCCCGCCGGCTGCCGGCTTCTTGGTCGACAGGCCGGCCCCACCGCCTAGGGTCTTGTCGGCGGCTGCTTACTGTAGCCTCGCCCCTGATGATGAGGGCTTCGTTGAGGTAAGCGTGGCTACAGTGGGCCGCCTCGGGGGCTCTCACTGTAGCCTTACCTCGTCTTGTCTCCTTAATGTGGCTCATGCTTCGAGGGAGGGGGTAGCCGGCTTCTGGGGGCCGGATACGCCCTTGGCCGACTGGGGGAGGCCGGGCCGCCTTCACCCCTCTCTCTGGCTGAAGGGGCCCGCCACCCGTGGGCCGTACGGGAGTCCGTCGTGGATGACGTTGAGGCTAGCATGGCTACAGTGCCGAGCCGAACGGGTGACGGCCATCCCGTACGGTCTCCTGTGGCCATGCCTGCCTCGGGCTTCGGGGGTAGTGGGCCGCACTGTGGCCACACCCCGTCTTGTCGCCATTATGTGGGTGTAGCTTTGGTGGTTGTGGTCTCGGCCGGCTTCTTGGAGTCGGCGCTCTTTGAGGCCGGCTTCCTGGAGTCGGCCACCCCGCGGATATCCTGGGAGGGGGAGGTTGCTGAGGCTGGGCCGCCTCCCGTGAGTCGGCTTCGGGGGTAGCCGGCCAGGGGAGGCGGTCCAATGCTTGGAGTGCTTGGAGGCCCAAAGGCCTGATAATTTTTTCAGAAGAACCAGGGGCAGTCGGTTAGGCTACCCGTGGCCATTTACTCTGACAGTAGTCCCCGAAGCTAATTGGGCTTCAAGGTTGGGTAGGAGTTGAGAAGCTCGATCAGCTTCCTATCGTGACAAGCCGGCAGTTGGGAGCCGGCTTAGGTTAGGCATGCCGCCTTGGTCGAAAACTCCGGAGTCGGAGGGCTGGAGCTCGCCAGTGCGTGCACCGGGCCACGGGCCGGCCACTTGCCGTCTGCGAACCACGCGGCCCCTCTTGGCCGGAAAGCCTGCCAGCCCACGCGCGCGACGGGACGTCGCCGCAGGGCGGGGGCCCGCCACGTCCATGCCCGGGCCCAGGCGCGGATTGTCTGCGTCCCGAAACCGCCCGCACATCTCCTTGCGGCAGTTTCGGCTCGCCTTTAGGGCGTAATAATCGTGAGGCGTGGGGGGAATGGGTGCAGTTAATCCCACGACTCCCCCCACGTTCGGCCTCCCCGGCCTCGCCTCGAGGAGCTATAAGTAGGGGGGATGGAGGGCGGCAGGCTCTCGCACGCTCCTCCTCCCTCCATCGTCTTCCTTCGCTCGTCGTTTCTTGCAGCAGCGCTTCGCCGCCGCGCTCTTCCACCACACGCTCCTCCGCCGCCGTTCTTGTTTTCGCCATGCCTCCCGCCGTGGAGCAGTAT
This sequence comes from Triticum aestivum, assembly GCF_018294505.1. Classification (NCBI taxonomy): domain Eukaryota; kingdom Viridiplantae; phylum Streptophyta; class Magnoliopsida; order Poales; family Poaceae; genus Triticum; species Triticum aestivum. The sequence continues at coordinate 167,524,952 of NC_057811.1, read as the reverse complement.
GGCGGGGATTGGGATGGCTCCAACGTCCACGATGATCACGTAGAGTTCCTCCGCAATACGCGGCGGTTGCCCAGCGCGGACAAGGTGGAGGTCCGTCTTGCGCTGGCGAAGGAAATTACGCCGGAGCCGCAGGAGGGCGAGCGGGTGGTCTTCCGCTCACATTTCTTGCGCAGCATCGGCCTGCCGGCGAGCGCCTTCTTCCGCTCCTGGCTCGACTTCTACGAGCTCCAGCCGCACCACCTCACCCCGAACGCGGTGGTGCTGCTGTCAGCCTTCGTCACCCTGTGCGAGGGCTACCTCGGCGTCCTCCCCACCCTCGAGCTCTGGGGGGAGTTCTTCCAGTCCAAGCTGGGCAGGCGCATGCAAGGCGTGCCGGCTCAGACTGGCGCCTTCATCGCGTCGCGGAGGTCGGTCGCCGACAACCCCTTCCCCGTCATCCCGCTGATCCAATCGGTGAAGAAGTGGCAAAAATCGTACTTCTACGTGCGGAACATCGCCCCACGGGGCGACTACATCAACCTGCCGGCTTACGTAGCCGGCCCACCAGCAGGCAGGCGGCCCCAGTGGTCCTTCCGGGCCGTGACTCTGACGCCGGCCGGGTCCGCAGCCGTCGCCCGAGTGCGAGTGATGACCCAGTCGGAGGGCCTGACGGGGCCCGACCTTCTGGCCGCCTTCGTCACGCGCCGGGTTCTTCCGCTCCAGAGCCGTCCTCATCTGATCTGTCAGATGAGCGGCCAGCTCGATCCGAGCCGGATGTGCACCAAGGACATGCCGCGTGAGGAGGTCGCCTATATGGTGAACTACCTCGCGAACTGCAAATCCACCGCCCACGGTATGCTCTCCTTGTTTCTTCTTTTTCTCTTAACTTCGTTGCCGAGTTCCTCTTGGCCGACTCTAACTTAGTCGGCTTGTTTTTCGACAGAGCCCTCTTCTTCGGCCGGCCGGCGGGTCAGACGCGGAGCGTCGATTCGTCCCCGACCGGACGGAACACGATCTGGAGGACCCCAACTTGGGGGCGGCCGGTATAGACGAAAACATCGAGCCAGGTGGTGGCCAGGCCGGCGGCGAAGCAGGCGGCTCCGGGCTCGGAGTCACCTTCGACGACTGGCCGGACGATGATGAGGCCGAAGTCGCCCCGCGCCGCCAGCCGGCATCTGGACGCGGCGCGGGTTCCTCCGCTGCACCGCCTGCTCGGGGCGGAGGACAAAAGCGTCGCGCCACCCAGGGTTTCTTCGGCAGTCGGACGAAGAAACCCAGGGGCGGGGCGGCGGGAGGAGGCGGCCGCGAAGGCGGCTCGCTTCCGCAAGACGGTGAAGCAACCGCAGACCGTGTCGGCGTAAGTTCGAATTTTTTGTATACTCTTTTTCTTTCTTTTCTCTAGTGGTTCCTGAACCCTTGTCTTTTTCTCCAAACGATTAGAGCTCCGTTGTCGCTTGAGCGGGCGGCTGCCGCCTCCGTCGTCGAGTCACCGAGGGGGTCTGGGAGCACCACCCGCCGCGTGGATCCCCGTGCCGACCTTCAGGAAGCGACAGAACAGAACGCGCGGGAGGCGCGGGCGGAGCAAGAGGCGCGAGAGGCGGAGGCACGAAAGGCGGCTGCCGCTCAGGCGGCGCGTGAGGAAGAGGCGGCAAAGGCGCTCCCTGACGCCGCTGCAAGGGCCCAAGCGGAGGCTGCGGCCACGGCGGCGGCGGAGGAGGTTTTGATGGTCACCCCGCTGCGCGTCATGGCGCCTGGAGACATTGAGCCCTCGCTAGAGGGAGCCAGCGGCGACCAGCCAGGGCTGGGGAGAGACGACGACGTCATTATCCTGGAGAGGGCGCTGGTGCCGACCCCGCCAACTGGGGCGGCTCAAGGCGGCCGGCCTGATCCGCCGCCTGCACAGTCGGCGAGGGGCGAGCCGGCCGCGAGGACTGAGATGGCGGTCCGGATGCCGTCGAGCCGGCGCACGGGGAAGGCTGCGTCGGAGCCACAGAAGGCCGCGTCGGAGCCGCAGCCGGCCGTGGGCTCCAGCTCATCGGCCCAGGATGCGGAGGCGGCCAGCGCTACCTCGGGGTGGACGCCAGGCGGAGGGACGGCCGTGATGAACGTGGCTGCGCAGGACGTCCGGACCCGGCTCCAGGGCCAAACTGCGGCGCTGAGGCAGTTCACCGACGAGTTCCTTGCGACGAGGGCGGCCATCCGGGTTAGTCTTCCCATCTTGCTTCTTCTTGATCTTGATTTCTTCTTGATCTTGATTTCTTCTTGATCTTGATTTCTTCCGTGGGGGCGCGTCAGCGCACCCACTGGGTGTAGTCCCCGAGTTCCGAGTCGGCTGCTGAGCAGGCGGCTTGGAACTTCTTAGTGGATTTGTCTTTGCTATTCTTGTTCTTACTTCGATCTTCTGTCTATCTTGCAGGACTACCACAATCTTCGTGCGGCCGCCTTCAACTCCCAGGCTCGGGAGCTGACCCAGAAGACCGCCGACCTTACTGAGAGCCGAGGTACGTGCTTTGTTCTTTATCTCATGTGGGGGCGCGTCAGCGCACCCACTGGGTGTAGTCCCCGAGATTCGGGCCGACTGCTGAGCAGTCGGGTCGGATCTTCCTTGACGACTTCCTCTTACTGTTCTTTCTTTTTCTGCCGTCTCCGCAGCGGCCAACGCCAGTCTGAGGGCACAGCTGGGGGAGTCCCAGACTGCCCTTCATGCCAAGGACGCCGAGCTCGCCGCCTTGGTGCAGGAACGCGACCGCCTGGCCAAGAAGTTGGCCGACCAGGAGGAAGGCCACAAGGCGGCTCTGAAGGCAGTGCAGGACCGCAAAGCCGCCCTCCAGGCCGAGTACGAGACGGAGGCGGCTGGCTGGGCTAAGGCCAGGCAAACTCTGATTTCTGGCTATGGTCAGATCAAAGATCTGGTTGACGGTAAGCCGCCTACCTCTTCGTCCTTTCTTGCCATCCGCCACTTTTGGCTCGTTTTCTGATTTGGTGCTCTTTTCTTCTTTTCTTCTTCTTTCTTGCACAGAATATTTCCCTGGCTATTCTACCGCCGCCAACCAGACCATCGAGGCCCGCCGCCAGGCGCGGAGGCAGGCTGGCTTCGAGATTTCGCCAACCGCCGGCCGTTCGCTGGAGGAGCAGCTCTTGGCGATCCAGGCCCGCATCCAGCCGGCTCACCGACTGCTCCGCCGGCTTCAGCGTGCCGGGGCGCAAGTCTTGGCCGCCCTCTGGCCCGGCCAAGTGGTTCCTCGCACCCCCAGTCGGACTGCCGACTGGCTGGAGGTGGCAGTCGGCCGCTTCGAAGCTTGGAAGGCCTCGGCGGCTCGCTCCGGCGCCAGGCGGGCGCTGGAGTTCGTCAAGGCCTGGTATCCCGGCCTGAGCCTGGATCAGCTGGCTACCTGGCGGCAGCAAGCCGACACGGAGCTGGAGCCGGCACGGCCGGCTATCATCCGGCGGGCTTCGGCGATCACCGACTACACCGACACCAGCGTCTTCGCCCCCGAGGTAGACGACAACGGTGTCGCCCAGCCGGAGGAGTGGTTCGGGCTGAACCCGGCGGACGGTGAAGACTCGGCGGAGGAGACCGACTCCAGCGACGAGGGTGAAGAAGAGGAGGAGGAGGGTGAAGACGCCGAGCCGGCTGGTGGATGTAACGCCCACGATGCGGCTATATCTCCCACGTGTCGAGGCACGACTTAGAGGCATAACCGCATAGTGGTTTTGTCGCAAGAAGGGTCATCTTCACGCAATCCCATGTAATGAACAAGAATGGGATAAAGAGTTGGCTTACAATCGCCACTTCACACAATACATAAATATCATCATACATCATCCAAAATACAATCATATAGACCGACTACGGTCAAAATCCAGATGAAAATAAGACAACCCCAAAAGCTAGATCCCCGATCGTCCCAACTGGGCTCCACTACTGATCATCAGGAAAAGACACATAGTAACGACCACGTTCCTCGTCGAACTCCCACTTGAGATCGACGCCATCATCTGCACTGGCATCGTCGGCACCTGCAACTGTTTTGGTAGAATCTGTGAGTCACGGGGACTCAGCAATCTCACGCCCGCGAGATCAAGACTATTTAAGCTGGTAGGAAAGGATGGTGCAATGAGGTGGAGCTGCAGCGGCAAAAGCATATATGGTGGCTAACTTGCGCAAATGAGAGCGAGAAGAGAAGCAATGGAATGGACGTCATCTAGCAATGACCAAGAAGAGGTTCTGAACACCTACTTACGTCATGCATAACTCAGACCGTGTTCACTTCCCGGACTCCGCCGAGAAGAGACCATCACGGCTACACACGCAATTGATGTATTTTACTTGGGTCAAGTGACAAGTTATCTACAACCGGACATTAACAAATTCCCATCTGCCTCATAACCGCGGGCACGGCTTTCGAAAGATAATACCCTGCAGGGGTGTCCCAACTTAGCCCATCATAAGCTCTCATGGTCAACGAAGGATAAACCTTCTCCTGGAAAGACCCGATCAGTCTCGGAATCCCGGTTTACAAGACATCTCGACAATGGTAAAACACGACCAGCAAAGCCGCCCGAATGTGCCGACAAATCCCGATAGGAGCTGCACATATCTCGTTCTCAGGGCACACCGGATGAACACTACGTACAGCTAAAACCAATCCTCGAGTTTTCCCAAGGTGGCGCTGCAAGTGGCTCTAGTTTGGACCAGCACTCAGAGGAACACTGGCCCGGGGGTTTAAAATAAAGATGACCCTCGGGCTCGCGAAAACCCGGGGGAAAAAGGCTTAGGTGGCAAATGGTAAAACCAAGGTTGGGCCTTGCTGGAGGAGTTTTATTCAAGGCGAACTGTCAAGGGGGTCCCATAAATCACCCGACCGTGTAAGGAACGCAAACTCAAGGAACATAATCCCGGTGTAACAGTAACTAGGGCGGCAAGAGTGGAACAAAACACCAGGCATAAGGCCGAGCCTTCCACCCTTTACCAAATATATAGATGCATTAATTAAATAAGAGATATTGTGATAACCCAACATATCCATGTTCCGACATGGAACAACTTCAACTTCACCTGCAACTAGCAACGCTATAAGAAGGGCTGAGCAAAAGCGGTAACTTAGCCAAACAACGGTTTGCTAGGAAAGGATGGTTAGGGCTGACATGGCTAAAATGGGAGACATGATATAGCAAGTGATAGGTAGCGAGCATGGCAATAGAGCGAGCAACTAGCATAGCAAAGATAGAAGTGATTTCGAGGGGTGGTCATCTTGCCTGCAAGATTCTCAGAGTTGTCGAAAGCTTGATCCTCGTAAGCGTACTCGACAGGTTCCTCGTTCACGAACTCGTCTCCCAGCTCTACCCAAGACAAGAACACAAACAAATGGAACCACAATCAACAACGAGAACTGCACAAGCAACATGATGCAAAACATGTATGATATGCGAGATATGATATGCGATGCATATGCGTGCTCCGGAAGGAAAATGATGAACATGGCAGTAACTTGGCAAACCAAGCATGCCACTGGAAAGATGAGATGATTTCGGTCGAAATCGATATAAAGATCACCGGAATCGGATGCACGGTTTGCAAATGGCAAGCAAAACAAGAATGACACTAATCTGCGATTAACAGCAAGATAGCACTTAAAATGCAACAAACAACAATGCTACAGCACCCCAACATAGCAACAAAGCACATAACAGTAATTTACAGGAGATGCTTGACAAAAGATGAACACTGAGCTACGGCTAGTTCACAACATATCGAGCTCAAACAAGCATGGCAAAAGTGCAAAAGATTACAGGTTCACAGACTTGGTGAAAAACTGGACATGGCAGTAAACAGCATCAGGTAGCAATGTTCAGAGCACGAAATCAACATGCTACAGGAACTTAACATAGCAAAACAAGGCATGGTAGTGTTCTACTAAATGCACATGACAAAAGTCCCTTACTGACCATAAGCCAAAAGGGACCATAAGATATGATGGCAAACATGTAAACATAGCAAGTTTCGTTATCAGGTTTCAGACTTAGCAGAAAACAGAGCATGGCAGAAATAATAATATGTAGGCCTCTTTGTGAGCTTTATGCACTCACTACAGAGAAATTCATGACAAAACAATCATACCTACAGCAAGATCGCATGTTTATGAAGCTATCCATGGCAAGAACAAAAGCATAGCATGTATGGATCAACTACAATAAGCTTGGCAAAAATGCATATCATGTTAAGAATCTGCCAGAAATATTTTTTAGCAAAAGTAGAGCAAGATTGAGTCATGCTATGGCACTCCATAATTGCAAACAATTGCCGAAATGGATCTATTACAACTATATCTACAAAATATCCTTACTGAACATCTCCAAAATATGCATGGATCTCTCTGTAGCATCAAGTTTACATGGCAACAAAATTACAGCAGACGAGGACTTGGAGAAATCACCAAGTCCCTGAAATCAGAAATATTACGGGGCCTACTTTGCATGCTTGTGCTAGTCACCACAGAGATCACAAAAATACATGGACTATACCACTGGAAAGATGGCATGGCATACTTCAAAACACATGTAGAGCTCATGCTCAAAAGATGCACAGATTAAATGATACAAAAATGACAAATCTCCAAGTTCTGCTAAGAACCAGAGAATAACAGCAACTAGCCCTTTTCCAACAGAGATTTGGGCACCAAGATGACCTCTAATGAATATGGTGGAATTGAAGAAAATGAAGAGCATCACGAGGCGAACAATTTGACATATTACACGCGCGAATTGGAGCTACATGCACAGAGTTATCGCAACGGGAACAGGGCAAGATACTGAGAAAATCCAAAGACTTGGAAAAAATATGCTAGGGTTTCGGGAGTCAACCTCCGTTGACCCAGATCGGATCGAGGCCGGGCGTCGTCTCGGGCTCGGGCGCTCGCCGAGGCGGCGGCGCGGCTTGCCGGCGGGAGGCGAAGGGAGGAGGGGCCGGCGACGGGAGAGGACGAGGCCGGCGGTGGCGCGGCGCCGGCGGGGGAGGCG
>NC_057811.1:167502692-167517328 GCF_018294505.1 Triticum aestivum | reverse complement strand
CGGGACACGTGGCAGACGCGGGTTGGCCGCGGGGGCGGCGACGACTTCGCCCGGCGGCGCTGGACGCGTCCGCCCGCAGAGAGGCGATTTAGGGTTACGGGAGACTGCGATTTCGTTTTCGGGATGCCCATATAAATAGGTAGAGGGAGCTAGGAGACTCCAAATGAGGTGCGGTTTTTGCCCACACGATCGTGATCGAACGACCTAGAGTATGGAAGAGAGTTTGGTGGGTTTTGGGCTGGTTTTGGAGGGGGTTTTTGCTGGACACTCAAATGGACTTTGCGGATGCCCGGTTAACCGTTGGAGTACCAAACGACCTCCGAATGGAACGAAACTTGAACGGTAGTCTCCGAGATGTATATTAAGACCACCTGACAAGCCTCGGTCCATTCCGAGAAAGTTTGACACACGCACACGAAAGAAAACAAGAGGGGTGCACCGGAGGAGATAGGAGCGCCGGATTGGAAAACGGACAACAGGGAAAATGCTCGGATGCATGAGACGAACACGTATGCGAATGCAATGCACATGATGACATGATATGAAAATGCATGACATGATAAAATACAAAACGAAAGACAAAACCCGACAACGGAGGGAAAAACATAACACATAGCCGGAAATGGCAAGAGTCGGAGTTACAAATATGGCAAGTTAGATGCGGGGTGTTACAACACTCCACCACTACGAGAGGATCTCGTCCCGAGATCTAGGACTGAAAGAACTCCGGATATTCGGAACGGAGATGGTCCTCGCGTTCCCAGGTGGCTTCCCGGTCCGAATGGTGCGACCACTTCACTTTCAGGAATTTGATAGACTTGTGGCGAGTCCTGCGCTCAGTTTCTTCAAGAATAGCAACGGAGTGCTCATGATAAGACAAATCTTCCTGGAGGTCGATCTCTTCGAAGTTGATAGTGCGCTCAGGCGTCTTGAAGCACTTGCGGAGCTGTGACACATGGAACACATCATGCATGTTCGCGAAGTTGGAAGGAAGCTCAAGTTGATAGGCGAGGTCGCCTCTTTTGCCAATGATCTTGAAAGGACCCACGTATCTAGGGGCAAGCTTCCCTTTGATACCGAAGCGACGAGTGCCTTTCATTGGAGAGACGCGGAGGTAGACATGGTCTCCGATCTCAAAAGCCAAATCACGATGCTTACTATCATAGTAGCTCTTTTGGCGCGATTGCGCGGCTTTGAGATTATCACGGATGACTTTACACATTTCTTCAGCTTCAGTGATTAAGTCATTGCCAAGAAGTTGGCGTTCACCAGTCTCTGACCAATTGAGAGGAGTACGGCACTTTCTGCCATAGAGAATCTCGAATGGGGCCTTGCCCGAACTCGCTTGGAAGCTGTTGTTGTAGGAGAACTCAGCATATGGAAGACAATCTTCCCATTTCATGCCAAAGGAAATGACACAAGCCCTGAGCATATCTTCAAGAATTTGATTGACTCGCTCGACTTGGCCACTAGTTTGAGGATGGAAAGCTGTGCTGAAGTGAATGTTAGTGCCCATGGCCTTCTGGAAGGAGTCCCAGAACTTGGAGGTGAAGATGCTTCCACGATCAGAAGAAATCAATTGTGGAATGCCGTGCAAGGAGACAATTCTGGAGGTGTAGAGCTCTGCCAGCTGAGCTGTTGTGATGGATTCTTTGATAGGAAGGAAATGCGCCACTTTAGAGAGCTTGTCGATGACAACGAAGATAGCATCATTTCCGCGCTTGGACTTGGGAAATCCAGTCACGAAGTCCATTTCAATATGATCAAACTTCCATTCTGGGATAGCAAGAGGTTGGAGGAGACCAGCTGGTCGTTGGTGTTCTGGTTTCACTCTTCGGCAGACATCACATTCATTCACGAATTGAGCAATCTCTCGCTTCATTCGAGTCCACCAATACGACTGCTTGAGGTCATGATACATCTTCGTACTTCCAAGATGAATGGAAAGGAGAGAATTGTGCGCTTCGTTCATTATGACTTTCCTTAGATCACCTTTCGGAACCACAATCCGGTCCACGAAGAACAAAGTGTCTCTGTCATCAAAGCGATAGCACTTGTATTTGGAAAGACCCTTGTCGATACCAGGTTTCACCTTCTTCACCATGGCATCAAGGAGTTGTGCCTCACGAATTTGATCTTCCAAAGTAGGAGAGACTATGAGGTTGGCAAGAACGCCTTGAGGAACAACTTGGAGATTCAGCTTGCGGAAGGCTTCACAAAGATCCGGTTGGAAAGGCTTGAGAATTAAGCTATTGCAATAAGCCTTCCTGCTTAAAGCATCTGCAATGACATTGGCCTTGCCTGGAGTATATTTGATACTCGGATTGTACTCTTGAATCATTTCGACCCATCGAGTCTGCCTGAGGTTGAGGTTGGGCTGAGAGAAGATATACTTGAGACTCTTGTGATCAGTGAAAATGTCCACTTGCCTTCCCAACAAGAGATGTCTCCACGTAATCAATGCATGGACAACTGCCGCCAACTCAAGATCGTGAGTGGGGTAGTTCTTCTCGTTGGGCTTCAACTGCCGAGAGGTATAGGCCACAACTTTCTTCTCTTGCATTAACACAGCACCTAGACCTTGGAGAGAAGCATCACAAAAAACTTCATACGGCTTGGATTCATCAGGAGGAGTCAAGACAGGAGCTGTGACTAGTTTCTCTTTGAGAGTGTTGAAAGCAACGTCACACTCAGGAGACCAGACATACTTCACATGCTTCTGTAGGAGGTTGGAAAGAGGTTTTGCAATCTTGGAGAAATTCTCAACGAATCTTCGGCAATAGCTTGCAAGACCCAGAAAATTGCGGAGCTGCTTGACATTTTGAGGAGGTTCCCAATCCAGAACTGCGGACACCTTCTCGGGGTTAACAGCGATGCCCTTGGCAGAGATGATGTGACCAAGGAAAAGAACTTCATCGAGCCAAAACTCACATTTGGAGAACTTCGCATAGAATTGATACTCTCTGAGCTTCTCGAGCACCAATCGCAAATGTTTGGCATGATCCTGCTTATTCTTGGAGAAGACCAAGATATCATCGAGATACACCAGAATGAATTCATTGGTATAGGGGTTGAAGATGAAATTCATCATCCGAGAGAACACTGGAGGAGCATTGACAAGGCCGAAAGACACGACAGTATATTCATAAGAACTAAAGCTTGTTCTGAATGTTGTCTTGGGAATATCTTCTTCACGAATGCGAACCTGATGATAACCCATACGAAGTCAAGCTTCGAGAATACTTTAGCACCTTTGAGTTGCTCAAAAAGCTCATTGATGTTGGGAAGTGGATACTTGTTCTTGATAGTCTTCTTGTTCAATGGACGGTAGTCGACACAAAGTCGGTCTGTGCCATCCTTCTTCTTGACAAAAAGAACACCACAACCCCATGGAGAAGAACTCGATCTGATCAAACCCAGACGTTCTTGTTCATCGAGCTGCTTCTTCAATTCCTTCAGCTCGTTAGGTCCAAGCTTGTATGGACGCTTGCAAACGGGTTCAGTGCCACGCTCTAGTTCAAAAACGAACTCAACTGGCCGATGAGGAGGCATACCCGGAAGCTCTTCTGGAAAGACATCTTGATACTCGCAAACGACTGGAATTTGCGAGATGGCATTCAATTCACCTTTCTCATTGAGAGAGAAAAACCGAATGGTTTCATCACGAGCGGCATAGATAATCACATCCTCAGACGAGTGTGTCAATTGAATTTCCCTGGCAGCACAATCAAGTTGAGCCTTGTGCTTAGAAAGCCAGTCCATCCCGAGAATAAGATCAATATCCGAGTCACCAAGAACAATTGGAGAAGATTGGAATTTGTAGTCGCCCATCTTGATGGAAACATCCGGGACACAATTATTAGAAGTCATTTGCTTGCCCGGAGACACAATCTTCAACGGGACAGGGATCTTTTCCGTCACAAATTCATGCTTGGCAACAAAAGGTCTTGAAATGAAAGAAAGAGATGCACCAGTATCAAAAAGAACTTTTGCGGGAATATCATTAACAGAGAGATTACCCATTATCACATCAGCAGATTCCTCCGCTTGAGCTGCATTCATCATGTTCACCTTAGCAGACTTTGGATTATGCTTGACCACAGCATTGTTGGAAGATCTGACAGGAGGAGGAGGAGGAAGACGCCTCTGGTTGAAGCACTTGTTAGCATAGTGACCTTTCTGCTGACATTTGTTGCAAGTCACCTCTGAGAGTGGACGGTGATAAGGAGCATTGGACTTTGGAGCTTGATTCTGAGACTTGTTCTGATAGCCAGAGTTGGAAGAGTTTGAAGAACCATGGCCACCTTTGTTCTTCTGCTGATAAGGCTGACGAAACGGAGGAGGAGGAGGCAACCAGAACTTCTGTTGCTTAGCTGTCACAAGTGAGGAAGAAGAAGACTGAACTGCGTCTTTGACTCTCTTCTTAGAAGCCTCACACTTGAGCTGAGCAACCTCTTGCTTCAGTGCCATATTGTAGAATTGATCAAACTGAGTAGCCTCAACAAGAACGAGAGCTAACTGTAGATCCTCTTTAAGTCCACCTCTGAAGTGATAGATCATGCTCTTTTCATCAGGAACGTCTTGTTTAGCGAAGCGAGCAAGTTTCTGAAACTGAATGTTGTATTGATACACAGACATGTTGCCTTGCTTGAGATTGCGGAACTCCTCACGCTTGCTCTCAACAACACTTTGTGGAATGTGGTGCGCTTTGAAGTCCCGACAGAAGTCAGTCCAAGTGATCACACGACCTCCTCTGGAATCTTTGTATTGTTGATACCAATCAGCAGCTTGGTCCTTGAGCTGGAAAGAAGCGAACTTGACAAAGTCCTCAGGCCTGACATTGCTACATTCAAAATGCTTGTTGATGTCCACGAGCCAATCATCGGCATCCGTGGCCTCGGCACAGTAGCTGAAAGACTTGGGCTGATTTGCGAGAAACTGGTTGAGAGTAGCAAAGTGAAACTGATTGTTGCCTTGACCTTGATTGCCTTGATTGCCTTGCCCTTGAGTACGTTCTTGCAAGAGTTGCAGAATCATCTGAGCATTGGCGTTGGTGGCTGCCATGATTGCTTGCCATGCCTCCGGAGGTGGAGGTGGTGGCGGAGGGTTCGCTTGACTCCCTTCATTGCGATCCGGATTCTGACACGTTGGCGGAGCCATCCTGAAGAGGGTGACATCCGTTAGCATCTTGATAGACAAATAGATAAGTAGAATCAACGGATAGAAATTGCAACATATAGTCTTCACAATAAACATTCGAACGAAGATGAACGAATGAATTCCGTAGTAAATCATCACACTTCCATAAGTTGAGAAGCCACTTGAAAAAGGTATGGAGTCAACATATGAATTCGAAGCAACTCGAATAGCACAATACAAAACAAAACAAAGTATTGGCTTGCAGAATAAGCCGGAACAAACATATGATAGATATTTCGTCCGAAGTTTTCGTGGTGGGGCCCACACGGGCTCAATCGTACAGCACCATCATGTACAAGGCTGTGCACATGACATACGAAGCGTCCCCGAGTCGGCAAAGCCATGGACTCGTTAAGACACAACGAGACCACTGTAAAATCAACCGTATACAGGCGGACCACTAGACGTCGAACCCCAATCTCATATCATGCGTCTGTCGGAAAGATATCCTAAGGCTACTAGAATTCCCACTTATAAACTCCCGAAACTTTCTGGTTATGCAATCTGGTGTAGGGGATACAGGGGACACAAAATATATCACCCAAACTAGCAATCCCTAGATCCAGCTGTATCCATCCGTCAACACATAACCAAGAAACCTTCAGAAATCGTTTACCTCAACCTTCGAAAAACATCCGTTATACAAGTTATGGCAATACTCCCGAACTCCCGCCCCAGTACTGGGTGGCGTCGAGGTGATCTCACCAACAACTGCATAAAAGAGATTTCGATGTCGGCGAAACTCAGGTATTCCAGAACTGCAACGATAAAATTGTGAGGACAACACCTCGGAGCTCAACTCCCCGGGACACTGCCACAACCCCTAAATGACTGGAGGCACCAAGAACAATGTTCTCGTCACAAATCCATCGAAACGATTCCAAGATACCCGCGTGATCCTAAAAAAAATTTAGTGAAATTTGAGGAGAGAATAGTCAAAACTTCTACGCGAGGAGACCTCACCAGAGCGACGAAGGGACTGAGGAGTAAAAAGAATCCTACTCTCCGATATATATAATCCTAAGACTCAAAACATTTTTGCTCTAGACTCAACAACGCCAGCGATTCGATCAAGCAGGGGGCTCCTAAGTCGGGGATGGCTCTGATTACCAAATTATAACGCCCACGATGCGGCTATATCTCCCACGTGTCGAGGCACGACTTAGAGGCATAACCGCATAGTGGTTTTGTCGCAAGAAGGGTCATCTTCACACAATCCCATGTAATGAACAAGAATGGGATAAAGAGTTGGCTTACAATCGCCACTTCACACAGTACATAAATATCATCATACATCATCCAAAATACAAGCATATGGACCGGCTACGGTCAAAATCCAGATGAAAATAAGACAACCCCAAATGCTAGATCCCCTATCGTCCCAACTGGGATCCACTACTGATCATCAGGAAAACACACATAGTAACGACCACGTTCCTCGTCGAACTCCCACTTGAAATCGACGCCATCATCTGCAGTGGCATCGTCGGCACCTGCAACTGTTTTGGTAGAATCTGTGAGTCACGGGGACTCAGCAATCTCACACCCACGAGATCAAGACTATTTAAGCTTATAGGAAAGGGAGGTGCAAAGAGGTGGAGCTGCAGCGGCAAAAGCATATATGGTGGCTAACTTGCGCAAATGAGAGCGAGAAGAGAAGCAACGGAACGGACGTCATCTAGCAATGACCAAGAAGTGATCCTGAACACCTACTTACGTCATACATAACTCAGACCGTGTTCACTTCCCGGACTCCGCCGAGAAGAGACCATCACGGCTACACACGCAATTGATGTATTTTAATTGGGTCAAGTGACAAGTTATCTACAACCGGACATTAACAAATTCCCATCTGCCTCATAACCGCGGGCATGGCTTTCGAAAGATAATAGCCTGCAGGGGTGTCCCAACTTAGCCCATCATAAGCTCTCACGGTCAACGAAGGATAAACCTTCTCCCGGAAAGACCCGATCAGTCTCGGAATCCTGGTTTACAAGACATCTCAACAATGGTAAAACAAGACCAGCAAAGCCGCCCGAATGTGCCGACAAATCCCGATAGGAGCTGCACATATCTCGTTCTGACCGCCTACAGGTTTACTGCCATGTCCAGTTGTTCACCAAGTCTGTGAACCTGTAATCCAGTTTTTCACCAAGTCTGTGAACCTGCAGGCGGTCAGAACGAGATATGTGCAGCTCCTATCGGGATTTGTCGGCACATTCGGGCGGCTTTGCTGGTCTTGTTTTACCATTGTCGAGATGTCTTGTAAACCGGGATTCCGAGACTGATCGGGTCTTTCCGGGAGAAGGTTTATCCTTCGTTGACCGTGAGAGCTTATGATGGGCTAAGTTGGGACACCCCTGCAGGGTATTATCTTTCGAAAGCCGTGCCCGCGGTTGTGAGGCAGATGGGAATTTGTTAATGTCCGGTTGTAGATAACTTGTCACTTGACCCAAGTAAAATACATCAAGTGCGTGTGTAGCCGTGATGGTCTCTTCTCGGCGGAGTCCGGGAAGTGAACACGGTCTGAGTTATGCATGACGTAAGTAGGTGTTCAGGACCTCTTCTTGGTCATTGCTAGATGACGTCCGTTCCGTTGCTTCTCTTCTCGCTCTCATTTGCGCAAGTTAGCCACCATATATGCTTTTGCCGCTGCAGCTCCACCTCATTGCACCATCCTTTCCTACCAGCTTAAATAGTCTTGATCTCGCGGGCGTGAGATTGCTGAGTCCCCGTGACTCACAGATTCTACCAAAACAGTTGCAGGTGCCGACGATGCCAGTGCAGATGACGGCGTCGATCTCAAGTGGGAGTTCGACGAGGAACGTGGTCGTTACTATGTGTCTTTTCCTGATGATCAGTAGTGGAGCCCAGTTGGGACGATCGGGGATCTAGCTTTTGGGGTTGTCTTATTTTCATCTGGATTTTGACCGTAGTCGGTCTATATGATTGTATTTTGGATGATGTATGATGATATTTATGTATTGTGTGAAGTGGCGATTGTAAGCCAACTCTTTATCCCATTCTTGTTCATTACATGGGATTGCGTGAAGATGACCCTTCTTGCGACAAAACCACTATGCGGTTATGCCTCTAAGTCGTGCCTCGACACGTGGGAGATATAGCCGCATCGTGGGCGTTACAAGTTGGTAATCAGAGCCATCCCCGACTTAGGAGCCCCCTGCTTGATCGAATCGCTGACGTTGTTGAGTCTAGAACAAAATGTTTTGAGTCTTAGGATTATATATATCGGAGAGTAGGATTCTTTTTACTCCGCAGTCCCTTCGTCGCTCTGGTGAGGTCTCCTGACGTAGAAGTTTTGACTACTCTCTCCTCAAATTTCACTAAAAAAAATTTAGGATCACGCGGGTATCTTGGAATCGTTCCGATGGATTTGTGACGAGAACATTGTTCTTGGTGCCTCCTGACATTTAGGGGTTGTGGCAGTGTCCCGGGGAGTTGAGCTCCGAGGTGTTGTCGTCACAATTTTATCGTTGCAGTACTGGAATACCTGAGTTTCGCCGACATCGAAATCTCTTTTATGCAGTTGTTGGTGAGATCACCTCGACGCCACCCAGTACTGGGGTGGGAGTTCGGGAGTATTGCCATAGCTCGTATAACGGATGTTTTTCGAAGGTTGAGGTAAACGATTTCCGAAGGTTTCTTGGTTATGTGTTGACGGATGGATACAGCTGGATCTAGGGATTGTTAGTTTGGGTGATATATTTTGTGTCCCCTGTATCCCCTACACCAGATTGCATAACCAGAAAGTTTTGGGAGTTTATAAGTGGGAATTCAAGTAGCCTTAGTATATCTTTCCGACAGACGCATGATATGAGATTGGGGTTCGACGTCTAGTGGTCCGCCTGTATACGGTTGATTTTACAGTGGTCTCGTTGTGTCTTAAAGAGTCCATGGCTTTGCCGACTCGGGGACGCTTCGTATGTCATGTGC
The DNA here is from genome assembly GCF_018294505.1 of Triticum aestivum. Classification (NCBI taxonomy): domain Eukaryota; kingdom Viridiplantae; phylum Streptophyta; class Magnoliopsida; order Poales; family Poaceae; genus Triticum; species Triticum aestivum. The sequence goes on along the minus strand of NC_057811.1, from coordinate 167,508,175 downwards.
ATAGCCTTCTACATGATGGTGTTGTACGATTGAGCCCGTGTGGGCCCCACCACGAAAACTTGGGACAAAATATCTATCATATGTTTGTTCCGGCTTATTCTGCAAGCCAATACTTTGTTTTATTTTGTATTGTGGTATTCGAGTTACTTCGAATTCATATGTTCATTCCATATCTTTTTCAAGTGGCTTCTCAACTTATGGAAGTGTGATGATTTACTACGGAATTCATTCGTTCATCTTCGTTCGAATGTTTATTGTGAAGACTATATGTTGCAATTTCTGTCCGTTGATTCTACTTATCTATTTGTCTATCAAGATGCTAACGGATGTCACCCTCTTCAGGATGGCTCCGCCAACGCGTCAGAATCCGGATCGCAATGAAGGGAGTCAAGCGAACCCTCCGCCACCACCTCCACCTCCGGAGGCATGGCAAGCAATCATGGCAGCCACCAACGCCAATGCTCAGATGATTCTGCAACTCTTGCAAGAACGTACTCAAGGGCAAGGCAATCAAGGCAATCAAGGTCAAGGCAACAATCAGTTTCACTTTGCCACTCTCAACCAGTTTCTCGCAAATCAGCCCAAGTCTTTCAGCTACTGTGCCGAGGCCACGGATTCCGATGATTGGCTCGTGGACATCAACAAGCATTTTGAATGTAGCAATGTCAGGCCTGAGGACTATGTCAAGTTCGCTTCTTTCCAGCTCAAGGACCAAGCTGTTGATTGGTTTCAACAATACAAAGAATCCAGAGGAGGTCGTGTGATCACTTGGACTGACTTCTGTCGGGACTTCAAAGCGCACCACATTCCACAAAGTGTTGTTGAGAGCAAGCGTGAGGAGTTCCGCAATCTCAAGCAAGGCAACATGTCTGTGTATCAATACAACATTCAGTTTCAGAAACTTGCTCGCTTCGCTAAACAAGACGTTCCTGATGAAAAGAGCATGATCTATCACTTCAGAGGTGGCCTTAAAGAGGATCTGCAGTTAGCTCTCGTTCTTGTTGAGCCTACTCACTTTGATCAATTCTATAATATGGCACTGACGCAAGAGGCTGCTCAGCTCAAGTGTGAGGCTTCTAAGAAGAGAGTCAGGGACGCAGTTCAGTCTTCTTCTTCCTCACTTGTGACAGCTAAGCAACAGAAGTTCTGGTTGCCTCCTCCTCCTCCGTTTCGTCAGCCTTATCAGCAGAAGAACAAAGGTGGCCATGGTTCTTCCAACTCTTCCAACTCTGGCTATCAAAACAAGTCTCAGAATCAAGCTCCAAAGTCCAATGCTCCTTATCACCGTCCACTCTCAGAGGTGACTTGCAACAAATGTCAGCAGAAAGGTCACTATGCTAACAAGTGCTTCAACCAGAGGCGTCTTCCTCCTCCTCCTCCTCCAGTCAAATCTTCCAGCAATGCAGTGGTCAAGCATAATCCAAAGTCTGCAAAGGTGAACATGATGAATGCAGCTCAAGCGGAGGAATCTGCTGATGTGATAATGGGTAATCTCTCTGTTAATGATATTCCGCAAAAGTTCTTTTTGATACTGGTGCATCGCTTTGTTTCATGTCAAGACCGTATTTTGCCAAGCATGAATTCACTTGTTCTCATCTGAGTAAACCCATGGATGTCGTTTCTCCGGGTAAATGTTTGAGTTCTAGTATGATGGTTCCGGATGTTTCCATCAAGATGGGCGACTACGATTTTCAGTCTTCTCCAATTGTTCTTGGTGACTCGGATATTGATCTAATTCTCGGGATGGACTGGCTTTCTAAGCACAAGGCTCTACTTGATTGTGCTGCCAGGGAAATTCAATTGACACACTCGTCTGAGGATGTGATTATCTATGCCGCTCGTGATGAAACCATTCGGTTTTTCTCTCTCAATGAGAAGGGCGAATTGAATGCCATCTCTCAGATTCGAGTCGTTTGCGAGTATCAAGATGTCTTTCCAGAAGAGCTTCCGGGTATGCCTCCTCATCGGCCAGTTGAGTTCGTTTTTGAACTAGAGCGTGGCACTGAACCCGTTTGCAAGCGTCCATACAAGCTTGGACCAAACGAGCTGAAGGAATTGAAGAAACAGCTCGATGAACAAGAGCGTCTGGGTTTGATCAGACCGAGTCCTTCTCCATGGGGTTGTGGTGTTCTATTTGTCAAGAAGAAGGATGGCACGGACCGACTTTGTGTCGACTACCGTCCATTTAACAAGAAGACTATCAAGAACAAGTATCCACTTCCCAACATCAATGAGCTATTTGAGCAACTCAAAGGTGCTAAAGTATTCTCGAAGCTTGACCTTCGTATGGGTTATCATCAGATTCGCATTCTTGAAGAAGATATTCCCAAGACAGCATTCAGAACAAGCTTTGGTTCTTATGAATATACTGTCGTGTCTTTCGGCCTTGTCAATGCTCCTCTAGTGTTCTCTCGGATGATGAATTTCATCTTCAACCCCTATACCAATGAATTCGTTCTGGTGTATCTCGATGATATCTTGGTCTTCTCCAAGAATAAGCAGGACCATGCCAAACATTTGCGATTGGTGCTCGACAAGCTCAGAGAGTATCAATTCTATGCGAAGTTCTCCAAATGTGAGTTTTGGCTCGATGAAGTTCTTTTCCTTGGTCACATCATCTCTGCCAAGGGCATCGCTGTTAACCCCGAGAAGGTGTCCGCAGTTGTGGATTGGGAACCTCCTCAAAATGTCAAGCAGCTCCGCAGTTTTCTTGGACTTGCAAGCTATTGCCGAAGATTCGTTGAGAATTTCTCCAAGATTGCGAAGCCTCTTTCCAACCTCCTTCAGAAGCATGTGAAATATGTCTGGTCTCCTGAGTGTGACGTTGCTTTCAACACCCTCAAAGAGAAACTAGTCACAGCTCCTGTCTTGACTCCTCCTGATGAATCCAAGCCGTATGAAATTTTCTGTGATGCTTCTCTCCAAGGTCTCGGTCCTGTGTTAATGCAAGAGAAGAAAGTTGTGGCCTATACCTCTCGTCAGTTGAAGCCCAACGAGAAGAACTACCCCACTCACGATCTTGAGTTGGCGGCAGTTGTCCATGCATTGATAATGTGGAGACATCTCTTGTTGGGAAGGCAAGTGGACATTTTCACCGATCACAAGAGTCTCAAGTATATCTTCACTCAGCCCAACCTCAACCTCAGGCAGACTCGATGGGTAGAAATGATTCAAGAGTACAATCCGAGTATCGAATATACTCCAGGCAAGGCCAATGTCATTGCAGATGCCTTAAGCAGGATGGCTTATTGCAACAGCTTAATCCTCAAGCCTTTCCAACCGGATCTTTGTGAAGACTTCCGCAAGCTGAATCTCCAAGTTGTTCCTCAAGGCGTTCTTGCCAACCTCATAGTATCTCCTACTTTGGAAGATCAAATTCGTGAGGCACAACTCCTTGATGCCATGGTGAAGAAGGTGAAACGTGGTATCGACAAGGGTCTTTCCAAATACAAGTGCTATCGCATTGATGACAGAGACACTTTGTTCTTCGAGGACCGGATTGTGGTTCCTAAAGGTGATCTAAGGAAAGTCATAATGAACGAGGCGCACAATTCTCTTCTGTCCATTCATCCTGGAAGTACGAAGATGTATCAGGACCTCAAGCAGTCGTATTGGTGGACTCGAATGAAGCGAGAAATTGCTCAATTCGTGAATGAATGTGATGTCTGCCGAAGAGTGAAAGCAGAACACCAACGACCAGCTGGTCTCCTCCAACCTCTTGCTATCCCGGAGTGGAAGTTTGATCACATCGAAATGGACTTCGTGACTGGATTTCCCAAGTCCAAGCGCGGAAATGATGCAATCTTTGTTGTCATTGACAAGCTCTCTAAAGTGGCTCATTTCCTTCCAATCAAAGAATCCATCACAGCAGCTCAGCTGGCAGAGCTCTACACCTCCAGAATTGTCTCTTTGCACGGCATTCCACAATTGATTTCTTCTGATCGTGGAAGCATCTTCACCTCTAAGTTCTGGGACTCCTTCCAGAAGGCCATGGGCACAAATATTCGCTTCAGCACAGCTTGCCATCCTCAAACTAGTGGCCAAGTCGAGCGAGTCAATCAAATTCTTGAAGATATGCTCAGGGCTTGTGTCATTTCCTTTGGCATGAAATGGGAAGATTGTCTTACATATGCTGAATTCTCCTACAACAACAGCTTCCAAGCGAGTTCGGGCAAGGCCCCATTTGAGATCCTCTATGGCAGAAAGTGCCGTACTCCTCTTAATTGGTCAGAGACTGGTGAACGTCAACTTCTTGGCAATGACTTAATCACTGAAGCTGAAGAAATGTGTAAAGTCATCCGTGATAATCTCAAAGCCGCGCAATCGCGCCAGAAGAGTTACTATGATAGTAAGCATCGTGATTTGGCTTTCGAGATCGGAGACCATGTCTACCTCCGCGTCTCTCCAATGAAAGGCACTCGTCGCTTCGGTATCAAAGGGAAGCTTGCCCCTAGATACGTGGGTCCTTTCAAGATCATTGGCAAAAGAGGCGACCTCGCCTATCAACTTGAGCTTCCTTCCAACTTCGCGAACATGCACGATGTGTTCCATGTGTCACAGCTCCGCAAGTGCTTCAAGACGCCTGAGCGCACTATCAACTTCGAAGAGATCGACCTCCAGGAAGATTTGTCTTATCATGAGCACTCCGTTGCTATTCTTGAAGAAACTGAGCGCAGGACTCGCCACAAGTCTATCAAATTCCTGAAAGTGAAGTGGTCGCACCATTCCGACCGGGAAGCCACCTGGGAACGCGAGGACCATCTCTGTTCCAAATATCCGGAGTTCTTTCAGTCCTAGATCTCGGGACGAGATCCTCTCGTAGTGGTGGAGTGTTGTAACACCCCGCATGTAACTTGCCATATTTGTAACTCCGACTCTTGCCATTTCCGGCTATGTGTTATGATTTTTCCCTCCGTTGTCGGGTTTTGTCTTTCGTTTTGTATTTTGTCATGTCATGCTTTTTCATATCATGTCATCATGTGCATTGCATTTGCATACGTGTTCGTCTCATGCATCCGAGCTTTTTCCCCGTTGTCCGTTTTGCAATCCGGCGCTCCTATCTCCTCCGGTGCACCCCTCTTGTTTTCTTTCGTGTGCGTGTGTCAAAATTTCTCGGAATGGACCGAGGCTCGTCAAGTGGTCTTAATATACCACCCGGAGACTACCGGTCAAGTTTCGTTTCATTCGGAGGTCGTTTGGTACTCCAACGGTTAACCGGGCATCCGCAATGTCCATTTGGGTGTCCAGCAAAAACCCCATCTAAAACCAGCCCAAAACCACCAAACTCTCTTCCATGCTCTAGGTCGTTCGATCACGATCGTGTGGGCGAAAACCGCACCTCATTTGGAGCCTCCTAGCTCCCTCTTTCTATAAATATGTGGGCATCCCGAAAAACGAATCGCAGTCTAACCCTAGCGTCCTCCACCTCGCGCCGCCGGACAACGTCCACCCGCGCCGGACACGTCCGCCCGCGCCGGCGGACG